>NC_139647.1:10707522-10742522 GCF_964638095.1 Poromitra crassiceps | reverse complement strand
CAATATGCACCATAGCTACTCAGATAAAGAGCTGTATAGTTGGAGTGGTTTGGGCCTGCCGGGTCTCACCCCGCACACCCCCCACACCCGCCAGTAAACTAAACCAATCGTACTTGGCCAATTCCCCCTGCTGTCCCGGCCGTTGCTCCACCCCCTCTGCCAATCTGGGGAGAGATGTAGACTATAGCACATGCTTCCTCCGATACATGTGCAGTCACCAGCCGCTTCTTTTCAGCTGACAGCGAGGAGTTTAACCGGCAGGACGTAGCGCAGCAGCGCGTGGGAGGATCATGCTATTCCCCCAGTTCCCCTCCCCCCGAACAGGCACTAATGCAGCAACCAGGACATGTATACCCGTAATCCAGCTTCCCACCAGACACGGCCAATCGTGCCTGTACGGATGCCCGACTAAATAAGCCGGAGGTTAACATGGGGGCTCGAACCTGCGACCCTCGTGTTGTTTTTGGTGGGATCGGACGCCTTATTTCACCGCAAACCTTAAGTGAGAGTTTTAATTGGTAGAACATCCTTCACTCTTCAGCAGCATTGTCTGCCTCCTACCTGCAGGGGAGGCTCACGAAACGCCAAGCTCACCCCCATTAGCTGCCATGGAGACACGCTGTCATAACCTCCACTCAGGATTATTCTCTCCCCAGCTCTCATCATCAGTAACTGCACACAGGCTAAACTAATGCACGAGGAGATAATATGGCTGACGACACTACATGAAATATCATTTCGCCTTGTTCATAAATGGTGTTTGACATAGAATTTCTAGACGAGGTTGAAGTAGGAAAGTGCTGCCTGTCTGCTGCTCCCCAGACAGCCAATTTCAATGGCTGACCAGTCACAAAGTCCTGCAGGGCAATGTGAAGTAAAAAGTGTAATAGCACTCCCAACAGTCCTCAACATTCAGATAGGCAGTGGACCTAGGCATGTTGCACGTTCAGGATTACTGCTTCTTCCTCCTTATCTCTGACAAGTCAGGCCGGCATATTATAGTATATCAGCTCAGAGGAAGTGCAGGAGCCCAGCGACTAGAACAGGTGTCCGTGACCTGCCAAGAGGGGATAAAGATAGGACAGATGCCTATTCGGGGTAAAGCCACCCAAACTCACAGAGAGGAGTCAGCTTAGTTCACTCAACTAACTTCAGAATATCATAGCAAGTATAGGACCACAACTGATAGGGGATAGGGGCGGGGGGGGGGGCATGCTTTTCCGAAAATGTAATTCATTTTTGTTTGAATTGGCGCTTTGTTTGCCCTTATGATGATCATTAACTGAAGGTGACAGCTTCGCATTTTCATTTCCCACAACACCACCACAAGACAAGCAATTAAAATGGCTACGACGCTGAGCGCAGACGACAAGAACAAGAATTGTGATCATCTAAACACCAATAACACATTCTCAGAAGAGACAACTAGGACTGACACTAGTGGGATAATTTTGAGTAGGATTAAAAAGTATGTTTTCTATATGAAGCGATGCAAAACAAGGGTCAGAACGAGGATCCAATACCAAAGCAGAATGTGACTCGGGTTGACGACAATGTTTTACAAGACTAGTTTATAGACGGGCATTAGTATAGCATGTCTGACCACATGTTCTTCTGGACCGATATGTCCACATGCTGCGCGAGGATACGAGGTGTGCTTATGAGAGCCGTGGCTGTGACCTATCTGTACCAGCAGCCAACTGAGAGAGGTGGTCCCATCTATTTCTGTTGATTACCACTAGATTAGCACAGAGGACATCAGCTGCTCCGGATAGATACCGTCCACAACAAGCCAACTAGGATCGCAGATCATCGCACACTAAAAAAAAAGACACACAGACGCACGCACGCGCACACACACATACAGACACACACACACACACACACACACAACTTTCCCACTGACAAACGGCCCCAGATGGCCAAGTCCCTTGACATCCCTCTGCTTTGGTTCAGAGGAACATGTTACTTACTACTAATATTGGGTTAGGGGTTCAATTCCCAATGGGGCCACCCATGCTAAAAATGTATGTGCTGCTCATGGTAAAGTAAGAGATACAGTAGAGCAGGTGCGCTCCATCTGATTATGCCTCCTTGGCTGTGGGTGCTCAGATAGATACTGATGAAGAAGGCATTATGCCGAAACGCATTAGCCTTTAATAAAATAAATCAAATAAAAAATAAAAAATAAAAATAAAAATAAAAATAAAAATAAAAATAAAAATAAATAAAATAAAATAAAAATAAATAAAATTATAATAATAATAATAATAAAAATAATCATCATCATAATAATAATAATAACAACCTTTGGTGTGCTGCTATTGGTAAAGTAAGGTACCACAATCACTCATAGCTTCAGTGCAGCTAACATGATGATAACATGCTTGAGACAGGGCCGCCCTCAATAGTCTCATTTAAAAGTGAAGCCGAGACATGCGTCAGAGTCCTCGTCACAGTGAGAAAACAAGCCAGCGCCGGGCTGTGACTGTCACATATTGATTTAGCGACTGACTTATGGCACTGTGTTAGGGAGCTAACAGCTCGCGAAGCAATCTCAACTAATCACACGGGCGCGTCAAAGCGCGGTGTAGGTTTGCTGCTCGGCCAGCACTTTCTTTTCCTCCACATGTTGTCAGTCTGCCGTGTGACACCTGAGCAGCAGCAGCAGCACTACCTGATCCACACAGCAACAGATAGCGCGACACGGCTTTCAGCGTTCTGCCAACCTCGGCACATTCCCCCTCGCTCGTTAGTTGGAAAGCGCTCGTCAAAAGAGTCAGATGTCTCCTTCGACAAGACGCCTCACAGCCAGCATCGCCTAATGGCTCGTCACAAATGTCACAGATGGTCATTTAAGCGGGCCTCGGTATGTGACCGTTTAATCGAAGAGGCCTGCGACGCTATATATAAAAGGCGGGGCGTCGGCGCTTTCGGAGACAATCTCCGAGCTGATGAGGCTCAGCAATTTCCAACTGTGAGAATCACGTCTCGGTGACGGCAACACGGTTGATATGTGTCTCCCCGTCTCGCCTCGTCGTGATGCGTGTCTCGCCTTGTCTCGTGAAATTCTCGCCGAGTGAATTTCTAGCAAATCAATATAGCCTCGACTGGAGGCTTTAGCGTGAGAGGGAAGGAGGGGAGGAGAGAGGGGGAGGGAGAAAGTATTGATTTCACCGGGTCCTGGTTAAGTCAAGCTACAGCGCGGAGTGTGCAGTGAATACAATGGGAATGTGGAAAGCTCTGCTTGCAGGCCGATATCCTTTGCCTTGAGCAAACCTTTCCTGTGAGATCAATGAAAGTACAGCAGGACTAATAAGGACAATCGGGTTCACTGTAATATTGAATTGTGATTTTAGCTGTACTACACATACACTACATAACCTATATCTAAAAATGACCGAATGAGCAAAACACATGGCTAAAAACTGGAGGCCATATTGCGATGGGGCCAAACCAGCCGCCTGAGCGTGACACCCCTTCCCTCCTTCCTTGCTCGGTCGGTCCGCACACTCATCTTCTTCAAACTCGGCCTTCATTGTGATTTAAACCACACACGACACGTGGCACGTTTCCTGACTGCATCTCGCACGGTTGTTACGCTATAGTCGCGTTAACAAAATCTGTCCACAGACAGACAGACAGACAGACAGACAGACAGACATATAAACACCTGTCAAAGTGCAGTACTCAAAACTGCTTCTGTGGTAGTTCCCGCTACAATAGGTGTCTCCAGGACCTATTTTTGCAATCATGATGATACACACACAGACAGCAGTGTTTCCCCTACCATTCTACAGGCCCGCTCTCCCAAAAATTTCAATAAACTTTTATGGCATATTATTACAATACAACAATACTGGTGTTGACAGTAACAGAAGATGTCAAATCGTTCAAAGCAATAGGCATTTTTTTTAGGAGCCTCGTGCCAGCGTGCGCCGCTGTTCCAAAACGTGTCAATGTGTGTCGTTGCCTGGGAAACGCACATCCCGTAATACAACTGTTCGCATCGCATCCCATAATAGTATGATGATACTTGGGGATGCCATTGCGAACATAGACGCGATCAGGTTAGCTAAAAGTTTAGCGTCGCCAGCGAGGGCTCCCACCGTCGCGGTCGGGGACGGGGGTACGTTTCGAAATCCCTCCAGGCCTGAAAACTTTCTAGGGGAAACACTGGACAGAGTAGGTGAAAACTATAGCAGCCCCTCGCTGTGGCGGCTAGCAGTAATACGGGCAGAAGATTCAGGACACCGCAGTAGTCGTAGCTCTTAGGTGAATCCCGATGGAGCTGGGAGGCTCTGCTCTGTTTAAAAGCCAGGGGAGCGTGATGATGAACGCTGGCTCAGCACTGTAAAACTCATGACCCTCCATAGGTTCAATCAGCCCAGGGCTAAGCTGGCAATTATCCAATGGAACGCCTGGACCACAGCGTCCAATTCAACTCTGTACTGTGGCCCGAAAACCCTCAGCTACAAACACATAAGTCACCTTGTATATGATGACGGATCAATAGTGTGTGTGTGTGTGTGTGTGTGTGTGTGTGTGTGTGTGTGTGTGTGCGTGTGTGTGTGTGTGTGTGTGTATGCAGCAGATCACACACACCAGCCTGGTGGTGAGTGCATGGGGGTACAGCTGAGGGATATTTGCAGACAAATCAACGGGAAACTTATCGATTTGTTCATCGCTCACACACACAGCCCCCCCCCCCCCCCCAGTTAAGTGATTTAGGGGAGCAACCCACCTCTTCAGACGGGTAACTGGAAACCAGCCTATACAGTCAGGCTAGTATAGATTCATGCCTGTGTGTGTGGAGCTTATATAAACGCAGAGTGACAGGTCTACTCTACTGTCTATCGTATCGCCTTGCACTGCCCTCCCTGTTGTCCTTGTGTTGAACTCCCAAGTTCTCAGTAGGTCTCTGTCACCAGTGTGTCTCCCCACCGGACATTTAATGCACTCGGCGATTGAAAGCGATTCCAATTCTGATCCGGCCATCTCTCCCCATTCCCTTGTTTTTCTCTCTCCTCTCTCAGCTCCTTCCTCCTCGCCCATAGCCTGCTCGCTCCGTCTCTCCGCCTCTCCTTCCTCGACCAGGGGGGGGGGGGGAGATGTGGTCGGCCTGAGGGAGATGGCATGGGGGGGAGGGAGGAGAAGGGTGGGTAAGAGAGGAGGCGAGCGCATAGGGAAGCTGCAGGCAATCACCGGCCACAGAGAGGAGAGAGAGCCGAAGACAGCGAGATAGGAGAGAAGGAGCCGAGACTTAAATGAAATTTCCACCACATTAAGCACTAAGCAGCAGACCCCCGTTACCCGGCTGCCTGCACAACATGTACGGCGGGGTGAGGTGAAGGGGAGTGGGTTTCAGAGAGGCGGAGTCAGTGACCGCTGGCCCGATGAAGGTCTCCTCTGGCCGAGGAGGAGCTGTGGTGTCGGGGGGAGTGGAGGGGTTCCCTGAGCTGGACGTCCCCCGGGCTGACAGGCAGAGAGACACACAGTGACACAAGGGACACGCTGGCCCGAGCTAAGGCCTAAGGCCCCATGGGATCTGAAGGACAGACAACGCAGATAATGTCACATTTCTCCCATGACCTTCTGCCAAGGACATGCGGATGGTTGTGTGTGTGTGTGTGTGTGTGTGTGCTGTGTGTGTGTGTACTTCTAGGCGTGTGTGGGTTTTGTTGCATTACAAAGAAAGAAATAATTACTTCTAGTGAGGCACTGTGTAGGGCTCCTGCCAAGGGATGTGGACCCAGCGGTACAATATCATCTCCGTCTTCTCGGTTTATCACCACCAAGCATGTGTGCCTGTTGTGTTGGGTAGTCCCCCCGCAGCTGGAGATGCAACTGGAACTTTTGGCATGGGGAGGTGGACGTTCTAGACCATGGCTGCCCAATTTGGCGCCTGTGGGTGACGTTTGGCCCGTGCTCCCGGCTTTGTTTTGGCCCGCCATGGATTTGGGGGGAGGGGGGTCTGCGGCTGGCATTAGCAGGCTCATTTTTAAAGCTAGCGTGAATATACTTATATCAGATGAAACAAGAACATGGGGGGGGACATTGCCCCCCCCCCCCACTTTGCGTTCCCTGGCCCACATGGCCGCACAAATAACACAGCATGGCTACCATGACTGCTACCTGTCCTTGCTGCCCTGAAATTTTTAACCCTGTAATTGTTTTGTATGTAGCCTATCTTTTTATATTTAGTAATTGTTGTTGTGTGAATTGTAAAGTTCTGCAGCTTTTCAGTGGGGCCCTGGCTTCACTGCAAGCATGAATTAATAAAATCAAATAAAATCAAATCACATGGCTGGTGTGATCCCATTGCAAGATGGTCTCTAGTTATTTTTATTACTTTTGTATTCTTATTTTTGGGCAATCGACTCTTCAAATTAATATAATTACTGTGTTTTTATTATTTGGAATTTTTAATTTAGATTTAGATTAATTTAACGTTTGGCCTCTATCCAAATACAACCACTGGCTACCGTTAACACATGCACGCGCACACTATGCCAACATGTAGCACCCCTCTGTCATTTAGCTTGTTCACATGGGCGGGACACACACACACACACACACACACACACACACACACACACACACACACACACACACACACACACACACAGGGTCGTGAAGGTGGAGTGTGCAGAGAGCGAGGCTGACAGCAGAGACGAATGGGTGGGCTGCAAACTGCCTTCATTCATAATGGAATACAGCCACAAAGCAGGCTGATCCCCAGGTGTTAGTCTGGACGACTAAGAGCTACCAACCAGGAGGAGAGCGTGAACAGAAGAGACAATCAGACAAAAGGAATATGGCACTGTAGCAGCGCCAGGGCGGGCAATACAGAAATGTTCAACACCTACCAAAAAATATGTTTCTGATTTATCGCTCCCCCCCCCAGGTGGTTACCTGGCCAGTGGGGCAATAAATACCTTTGAATAGCTCAGAAGGGCGGAAAAGAGCAACAGTGCAACGCCCTGCCCTGGTAATATTAGATCAAATGGAACGTACAACTGGGATGGCCTAGAAATGTCAGGACAAACCCTGGTGAGTTTATCAGCCTTTAAAAGTCCTTGGTGCTCCTACCGAAGAAGAGAGAGCGTAGGATGCTGTCAACAAGAAACGAATGAATTCAAAGAGATAAAGGAGGAAGGAGGTAGATAGTGACGGGATTGTGGCTAAAGGCTATTCACCTTATGTTCCAACACAGGGGGTCGGCCAGTTACTTCCTGTTGTGTTTACACTTCCTGTGACGGTACAGTACTAGTGATCAGGTAAAACAGACGGTGTTTTGAACAGGAAGTCATAACACAACTGGGTCAAGTGGGCGGGGCTACATAACCCAGTTGATATTAGACGGGGGAATCCGTCTAATGTTCAGTGGGATGAGATGTGGGGTTTGCTTTCTCTCATACAAAAGACGCCCATAGAACCTTGGAGATAAAGCTGGTGATCATCAGCAGAGAGCAGGAGCCATACATGGGCCCAGCCATGGAGATAACGCTGGTGATCATCAGCAGAGAGCAGGAGCCATACATGGGCCCAGCCATGGAGATAACGCTGGTGGTCATCAGCAGAGAGCAGGAGCCATACATGGGCCCAGCCATGGAGATAACGCTGGTGATCATCAGCAGAGAGCAGGAGCCATACATGGGCCCAGCCATGGAGATAACGCTGGTGGTGATCATCAGCAGAGAGCAGGAGCCATACATGGGCCCAGCCATGGAGATAACGCTGGTGATCATCAGCAGAGAGCAGGAGCCATACATGGGCCCAGCCATGGAGATAACGCTGGCGATCATCAGCAGAGAGCAGGAGCCATACATAGGCCCAGCCATGGAGATAAAGCTGGTGATCATCAGCAGAGAGCAGGAGCCATACATGGGCCCAGCCATGGAGATAACGCTGGTGGTGATCATCAGCAGAGAGCAGGAGCCATACATGGGCCCAGCCATGGAGATAACGCTGGTGATCATCAGCAGAGAGCAGGAGCCATACATGGGCCCAGCCATGGAGATAACGCTGGCGATCATCAGCAGAGAGCAGGAGCCATACATAGGCCCAGCCATGGAGATAAAGCTGGTGATCATCAGCAGAAGGAGCCATACATGGGCCCAGCCATGGAGTTAACGCTGGTGATAATCAGCAGAGAGCAGGAGCCATACATGGTAAATGGTAAATGGACTGCATTTATATAGCGCTTGTATCCAAAGCGCTTTACAATGTGCCTACATTCACCCATTCACACACCGAATGGGTGAACCAGCTGCCACGCAGGGTGCTGGCGCAGCCATCGGGAGCAATTTGGGGTTCAGTGTCTTGCCCAAGGACACTTCGACATGCGGACTGGAGGAGCCGGCGACCGAACCACCAACCTTCTGATTCGTGGACGACCCGCTCTACCTCCTGAGCCACAGCCGCCCCAGAATTTACCATACATGGGCCCAGCCATGGAGAGAACGCTGGTGATCATCAGCAGAGAGCAGGAGCCAGCGTGGGCGTGAGGGGGAGGAAGCTCACACAGACAAAGCATCAGAGAGGAGAGAGCCGATGGAAGGACTGTGCAGGAGAAAATCTGTGTCTGTCTGTCTGAGTGTGTGTGTGTGTGTGTGCGTGTGTGTGTGTGTGTGTGTGTGTGTGTGTGTGTGTGCGTGTGTCTGTTTGTTTGTCTGTGTATGCATATTAGTAGTGCATCGTCAAAGTACAAATTTTCAGCATCAGTGATGATTGTGATGATTAATGGCACAACCCCAGTCAGACTACCTACTAGCAGAATGCTATTTGAAAAGCATAGTTGTATTACATGAATAGATCAGAAGAGATTACATTTTGGTTTGTCGTCAAATTTGAACATTATAGTCATTACCGACATTTAGTGTTTGCACCATTCACTAAGAGATGAAGTACGAACACGGCCAAATATTGTATAAATAAAATATTGTTGGCAGTAAGTTAGCGTTGGCAAGTCCTCAAAATTGACTAGGCCCAAATTGTACACAGCCAGCAGAAACAGAAAGGCTTGTGCAGCTTTTTGCATGCATTTACATGTGCACACATGTGTCTGGGGCGTGGCACCTAGCTGCTTACAACAGCCAGATGCATCATGGGGGATGATAGGGTGACAGCACAGCGTCTGCACACACTATCGTCTTTTCAGGAGTTTGTCAAAACAAGGCTGTGTCTTTTTTCCGATATGAGGATGGGACAACAGAATTGATGCAGTTAGTTAGCTCAAGATAAGCAGTCCAGATCCTTTTCGAAGTCCTACCCGGCATGTCGTCCTGACAAAGTGTCTGGAGAGACTGGCATGATAACATGGCAGCTCATCTTTCACATTCACTACATATTGAGCCTGTGCTGTAATTCTACTCAACCGCATCAATCAAAATTTTATGAGCCTGTCATCTTAAAATGCTGCTGCTAGAGATTCTCTGGTGAAACTGATGATGTCCTGCTCAGGACAGCCAGGGTCATCCGAGTCCTCCCCAGACAAGCTTCAGTGGACCTGCCCAGAAGCTGGAAGCCGCGTCTTTGATGTAGCCTAGTGGTCACTGGTCACACTGGACTGCTCTGACACTCCGTGATTGAGGGCAGTGATTTCACCTTTTAACCCCAGCCTTTGCGACTAACAACGGTCCATGAAAAAGCGCACAGCAAGCAATAGTAATATTCAAATATAGCAATCGATTATTTTCTCGATTAATCGATTCGTTGTTTGGTCTATAAAATGTCAGAAAATGGTCGATCAGTGTTTCCCAAAGCCCAAGATGACATCCTCTAATGTCTTGTTTTGTCCACAACCCAAATATATTCAGTTTACTGTCACAGAGGAGTAAAGAAACCAGAAAATATTCACATTTAAGAAGCTTGAATCAGAGAATTTTGACTTTTTTTCTTTAAAAAATTACTCAAAATTATCAAAATAGTTGTTGATTATTTTTCTGTCGATCGACTAATCGATTAATTGTTGCAGCTCTAACTGAAACAGATTGCTCTTATGGCTGTATATGACACACAGTAGTTGGCCTATGTGTAGAGAAAGCACATGAAAACATTCCCATTGGGGCGTTGCATTCTGTGTCTAATAATATCAAACTGGTTCTAATCTCTGATGGACTGTGAAATGACTGTGAAATTCAGAATGCAATGTCAGAAATTAACTAAGACAGATGGTCGGTCGGCAAGCCTACAAACAGCTGACTGCTGCAAATTGGCAAATCAAACTTTGGATGATGGCATATGCCTGACCACTTTCCTGCTGACAATACTACTCGACTTCCCCTACAGCGCTAGAAAGTCCAGTGTCTGTCTGTCCCTCTCTCTCTCCTCCTCGGCCCATCCTGTCCTGTCCTGTTCATTCCACTGTACAAACAAACATGGCCCCCGCGGCATTGGCCCAAGCAGAATGTGGTAAACAAACACAGTAGCCATTGTTCTGACTCTGAGCAATGAAGCCTGCTATGTTTGCATGAGGAAAGACGAGGGAAAAGGCTCGGCCTCGCCTCCTCTCAATCACACATACAAACTCAGCTTAACTGTTGGAAGGCCACACAAGAAACGTCATGTTCCCCTGTACAGATTGTCAACAATTATGTCATATAGGACCTAAAATGTCAGAACACCTTCATTGGACCTTAAAAACGAGCAAGTGAACTGACTGTAGGCACAAAGTGACAAACGAGGAAGACATCCCAAATGGCTATAACATAATTACAATCAGACTTGTGCGGCAGTTACTTAAAGCATATATCTCTTTGTGGGTTTAAGCGAATGGCAATGATCAAATAGAGCAACTTATCTTCAAATTATATTTGATGGTGCATCAAAATGAGTATAAATATGAAGCAAAGCCTCATGGGTAATTCAATAATTCAAGACGGCAGCACGACCGCTGCCTGTGCGTCGTAGCATTATATTTATTCCAAAGAGATGCTTCAGTGGAGGGAAGTGAAGGCCTGAAGGGTGCTAGTGTTGTGTCCCAACAGCCCAGTCTGGAAGTCTTCTCCTGTCACGGACAGAAAAGTTAATATGTGCGTAGATAGATTCAAGACTCAAGATTCAATCAATTTATTGCCATGTCAACAAAGTTGATAGGAATTTGTCTTGGTTCTCTCTCAGACAAAAAAGACAAGACAGTGCAGCAGCACGCCATATACAAATAATAACGCAAGAACAAAATAACATTCAGGAACAGTATCCAGCAGCATCGTAGTCAGCAGTAGTGCATACAGTTTAAAGTGCAATAGGTCAGACATAATCAATGAATCAGTGCAAGTTTATTTATTTATTTATTTATTTATTTAAGTTCAGATGTCTAATGGCAAGGAGGTAGGACGTGCCATCTCTGAAGCGAGATGTTTGGCTAGATAGATAGGAGAGAAGAGGAGAGACCCTGAGATGGATAACCTTCCATTCTCTGTTGGAAAAAAGGGCATTTCCTGCGAGTACAGTGTTACCCAGGCAACAGCAGCAGCACCGGGCACAGCAGCTCCTGGGGACGACAGAAAGGTCAGAGCACCTGAACATTCACCAACTCACTATCACCATCTCACCTCCACTGATCTCCTGTCTCAGGCCTAAAAAAAAATAAGTTTGGTTCCTGTTGGTTGTCATTTCGGTGATGGGTCGGTAGGGAATTTATTTTATTTTATTTTTTTATTTTTTCCCCCAGTGGCAGCAAGGGATAGATAGGAAATATATATTTTTTTTTATTTTCCTTAAAATTACAGCAGCGATGGATACTTTTTTTCATAACATAGTTTACATGTACTCTACCACTGTGCTCTACACACGTTTTTATATGAACAAAATATTTAAGTCAATATGAATGCTTTCATATCAAACATGTTTGCTATTTAGGACTGAAAATCTGCGTGAATAGCCTACATCATCCTGCTGCTGTGCAAGCCTCCCGTCATTATCGTTTATCTCCCCTAGAATCTCAAACATGCACACACTACAAGATTTGTAAATGTGGCGCACCATGCACTACAGGATATTATTAAGATTATCGGCAGGATAATCACCTTGACGCCCGGCCATACGAACCTGTTTCGTTTTTGGGGTTCCAGCAGTGACCAAAGCGCTCCGCCCCCACCTCACCTCTCTCTTTTCCTCATTTTCATGCCCGTCTCGCCAAACAAATGAATCTCACGGTAGTTAGCATGCGTGTAAACAACGCGACTCTATTGTCTGTACAAGTGAGAACACAAACACAAAATATATTCCCCTGCTGCATGTCATGAGATCGGCAAAAGTTTGGATACTGGATTGCTTCCCGCAGCAGCAATGCCTTTTCCCCCCCACACTGCCTGGCTGATAGACAGGTAGGAGATTACAGCCTCTGACTGGCAGGAACTCAAAACTACGATATAACAACTTTTTATTCATTGGTCATTCATTGTGATATAAATTAGTGACATTTTCCCCCAAATCCTCAGGGTTCTGTGCTGTTGGTATTTGGTAGCCTATCTGATGCGTGCTGCAGTGCAGCGCATCAAATGAGCCGCGTCAATTAACGATAATGACGGGAGTCTCCCCCAGCAGCAGAATGATGTATTCGCGCAGATTTTCAGTCCTAAATATCAAACATGTTTCATATGATCGGGACGGCCCCGATGAGGCTGTGAGCAGATCGGGAGGTTTAAGATTGGATCTGCAAACAGCTCACACTAAAATCCTGTAGTGTGAGCCAGCCATAGCGCCACCGTCAAATCAACATGCTCATAAAATAAATTGGGTCGCACGTAAATTGACAGGGTCGGTCGGAAACCGGAACCAAACTTTATTTTTTTTTAGGCCTCAGACAGACTGTCTGTGACAGACAGACAGACAGACAGACAGACAGACAGACAGACAGACAGACACACACACACACACACACACACACACACACACACACAGACTTCATTGCCTTAATTTCTGGTGAGACTTGCTCAGGTCTACATAATCTACCTGGAGTCAGAATCAGAAAACAAGTCAGAATATTGTGCATCGGCCTCAGGAAGGCAGTCTGGGCTGACAAAACAAAGACTAGCAGTGGAATTTGGCTTTGATAGTGGAAGTCTTTTGTACTGTCAAAACAAAGAGAAGGGGATTTAGCCAATTTTCCCTTCTGCTCCCACTCTCTCTCTCTCTCCCTCCTTTCTTCTCCCTCCATCACTTCATCTTCTCCCCCCTCCAGTTCAATGAGGTGTTTCTGGGCCAGGCAGGCAGGGATTGCCCCGGGATTCCCCTGGCGACCGGCGTGGGTTGAGGCTGTGGCAGTGGCAGTTGAAAGCTCAGCTGGAGCCGAGGTATATCGCTGATCTGCTCAGATGCTTAAAGGTACCATTTGACACTATTTTTAGCCGTTTAAAACGTGTCTCATGGGTCTTTAAAACAAGGTTATGAAGAATTCTGTTGCCACAAATATAAAATCCTCAAAACCAGCCTCTGTGGGACTTCCCCATCCGCTCTGCCTCTGCCCTTATTAACTATGCACTGTTTTGGGGCGTCCGGGTAGTCTAGCGGTAGATTCCCTGCCTACCAACACGAGGGTCGCAGGTTCGTATCCACGCGTTACCTCCGGCTTGGTCGGGCGTCCATACAGGCACGATTGGCTGGTGCCTGAGGGTGGGAAGCCGGACTGGGGGGTATGTGTCCTGGTCGCTGCACTAGCGCCTCCTCTGGTCGGTCGTGGCGCCTGGTCGGGGTGGAAGGGAACTCGGTGAGAATAGCGTGATCCTCCCAAGTGCTACGTCCTACGGGTGATGCTCCCCAGTGTCAGGTGAAAAGAAGCGGCTGGCAACTGCGCATGTGTCGGAGGAAGCATGGTGCTAGTCTCAGCTCTCCCCAGATCGGCAGAGGGTGGAGCAGCGACCGGGGCAGCCAATAGGGCAGCATGGGGATAAAATGGCCATGTATAATTGGGGAGAAAATGGGGAAAAAACAAAATATGCACTGTTTTGAAGGGGCGGGGCCTCTCTAATAAGATGATCTGTTGTTGGCATAGATCCATCTTTTGTGCAGTTGATTGTTTTCTGGACATGTTTCCATTCTACACAGCTTTGCTACAGACAACAAGGTTTGCTCTTCCGCATTCAGTTGGCGCTATAAGCAGGCACATTAAACAAGTGTTACTTTGTGATGTCACAAAGTTACCGAAGTTAAAACGGCTCGTTTGGAGCAGAGCCATGTAGATAGAAGAGTCCCGACATCTCCATTCACTCCAATGGACCAGTTTTTTTCCAGGGAGTAAGGTCCTGGAACTCTTGAGTAAAAAAAAAGCAGCACTGTCGAGTTGCAGCAAAATAGACAGTTTGTGTTGTTCTTTGAAAGGGTTTTTCATCCCTTGAATCAAATTGTACATTATCAGCTTTATTTTAGCATGCAAAAGTAGCGTGAGACCCATTCCTGGCTGTTTCATTGGCTAATGAGTCTCGCATTTTGGTCCTCCGCTGACGCCACTCTCTCTCTAGAGGACACTCGTTTGGAGGCACTTTCTCCTAACAGCTGGTGTGGATTTATCTGGGGGGGGGCCATGTGCTTTGAGACTTCCATGATGTTTCTATAGCAGCACGCCCACGTCTGTCCTTTAGAATCAAAGAGGTAAAAAAAATCCTGTTTTCCATGGGACCTTGAAACCTGCCTCTTCACGACCTAGCTCGTTCTCAAACCGCAGCCAGGCTGGCTATGAGTGCACAGGCTGGCTGACAGGCTGTTGATCTCCACGCTGGGGTTTGTACGGTACAGTATGGAACAATAACTCTGCTAACCCTACCAACGATAACTACATGTTCTCTCTGCTGCAGACAGGCTACACACACAGCTGAACAAAACAGTACAGAGAAAACTCAGAAAATAACAGGGCCAGAGTTCTGCCATAAGCCAGGAGGGGGAAGGGAGGGGGCGGGGCCTGGTCTCCCTCTGTCACAGTGGAAACACAGCTCTCCTTTCATTCTGACGTCACGCCACTGGAACGGTGTGGACAACCCCACCCAGCCTCACATCAATAGCCCCGAGACAACGGTTACTGTATACTCTGCTAGCCACATTAGCAACAGCTGAGACTGAAGCATTCCAGAGAATTCAGAATAGCTGCTGCAAGACGGACATGTGATGTGACCACTCCTAAACAGTGTTGGGGGGTAACTCATTACAAAGGTAACATATTACATGTAATATGTTACTTTTAGCAGTAACTCAGTGATAATATAACTTATTACTTATAGGATTTCCGTAATATTATACCAGTTACTTTGTCAAGTAACTCAAGTTAGAAATTGAGTTACATTTTATTAAATCAAAGCACATATATAATAAAAAAAGATACAATCATTTCCTAATCAAACTGTGTGTTTTTATGCAAATAACCACTATAGATGATAATAACAACATTTAGAATTTTGGATTGTTTACACTGACTTCAAGGTGGTATGTTCCGGGGCGGCGATGTCATTCGGCTGCTGCTGTTGTTTTGGTAAAATTAACGCAAAAGTAGTGTAATAAGTAACGAGTTACTCTACACAGAACGTAATATTGTAAATTAACGCATTACTTTCAAATGAAAGTAACTAGTAATATGTAGTATAATACATTTTGAAAGTAACATGCCCAACACTGCTCCTAAATAACCCCAAACCAATTTAATAGAGAACAACGTCTGCAACAGCCTCAGACGAGCCTAGGTCTCTTACTCTTAACTCTGAGATTTTCTGTGTGTCTGTGTGTGTGTGTGTGTGTGTGTGTGTGTGTGTGTGTGTGTGTGTGTGTGTGTGTGTGTGTGTGTGTCTGTGTGTGTGTGTGTGTGTGTGTGTGTGTGTGTGACTGCGCGTGCGTGCGTGTGTGTTATAAATTAGGCTGAGGGCTGGCGTAAGCCTTCAGGAACTGAAAAAAATGTTGTTTTCCTAGAAAAATGGAACCGGTGCTGCTGCTGCATTTAAGAGTCAAATCTCACAGGACTGTGACAGCTCACACAGTACCAAGCATGTTCCAATTTGTCTCCGCTTGACTGTCGTGACCAGTGTGACCACATTCCAAATCCCCACACGACTAGATTTGCATACCTGCCAGTGCCAACCTTACGCTGTGAAAAAGAGGGAGATGTTTTCTGGGGTATCTAGCCTACCTCCCAGGAGCGGAGCCGCCGGGTGACAGGTCCGTCAAAACTCTGCCAGTGATGTGATCCGACCGTTATTCTGTCCATCTATGCTGCCTGGTCAAAACTCGTGGGTACCCCATAGAACCCGTTCACATTCAGATATCTTGAAATGAGAAGTCAAGGGACCCCCGGCTTTGAAAATAGTTGTGCCAGTTTTTCCCTCACCAAAATTTTGCCTAAATTTGGAGCGTGATTTAGCCCCCTTTCAGACAAGCTAGTATGAGTTCCGATCCGACTCACAAAATTGGCATATTTAAGCGGACTGGAGCGGACACTATGAAATCGAGATATTAACGGGAGAAATTACTAATCTGGAGCACAGTTGGAGAAAAGGTTAAAAATATGGGGACTCTCGTGAAAATCTAGAGTGTTGGCAGGTATAGATTTGGCATGCAACTACCACCAAGCCATGACCATACTTTCACCCAGAATGGCTCTCTGATCACAGCCAAAGCCCATCTCCATGGAAATGCATGTTACCACAAACTCTTCTCCACCAACATCTCTTCCACCGGGACCCTATTTATAGATGGTGGTGGAGAACTAGCTAGCTGGCAAAGACTAGCACGGTAATGAGAATGGAAATGTCTAGTATCTCCGCCTGCCTTTTCTCTATGGTTGGGTATAGTTTGGATTCTGATATTGATTCTGATTCAAATTCCGGTTCTTAACGATTCTCAAATCCGATACTTTGAGGGGCAGGGTTAAAACAGATCACATGCTTTTTTCACAGATTGTTTTAACCCTTTACACAAGTACTATCAGAGCATTGCATGTTGTTTATAATTAACACTTTCCGTGTCCGCCACTTAAAACAGTCAGGTCCATAGATATTTGGACATTGACATCATTTTCATAATTTTGGCTCTGCACACCACCACAATGGACTTGAAATGACACAATCAAGATGTGCTTTAAGTGCAGACTTTCAGCTTTAATTTGAGGGTATTTACATCCAAATCAGGTGAACAGTGTAAGAATTACAACAGTTTCTACATGTGCCCCCCCTTTTTAAGGGACCAAAATAATTGGACAAACTAACTATCGTCATGCAATCGTCCAATGGGTTCTGAAGCATTTGACTGAATATGAGCAGATATTGATAATATTGTCTGAAACACTTCAGAATTGATTCCGCTGCTGTTAATAAATGCAAGGGAACAGTTCCATTGACAGCTACAGTATACACGCCCACGTACAGTATGAGCATGTATAACTGTCAATGGAACCGGTTCCCTTGCATTTATTAAGGATGTGACTACTGACAACAGCAGCAGGATGAATTCTAATGTGTTTCTGGCAATAGTATCTGCTCATATTCAGCCAAATGCTTCAGACCTCATTGGACGATTGGATGATTATGTTGTTTGTCCAATTATTTTTGGTCCGTTTAAGTGCAATTTTGGTCCCTTAACATGTAATGTACGGTAATTCCTACACTGTTCACCTGATTTAGATGTAAATACCCTCAAATTAAAGATGGAATTCTGCAATGAAAGCTAGATATCAAGTATGATCTGCACACAAAATTTGTTTAGGAATCACTAAGCAGAATCATTCCTTTTCAATTCCTTTGCTCTCTCTCTCTCTCTCTCTCTCTCTCTCTCTCTCTCTCTCTCTCTCTCTCTCTCTCTCTCTCTCTCTCTCTCTCTCTCTCTCTCTCTCTCTCTCTCTCTCTCTCATTTGAAATCAAAAGCTATCACTTCATTAAGGAGACGAGGAGGCTGTGTGTTGTTGTGTGATGTCAGGTTGATGCCAGGCCTGCAGGGACTCAGACAGCATGAGAGGGCCTGCAGCATGAGAGGGCCTGCACGGACTCAGACAGCATGAGAGGGCCTGCAGCATGAGAGGGCCTGCAGCATGAGAGGGCCTGCAGCATGAGAGGGCCTGCAGGGACTCAGACAGCATGAGAGGGCCTGCAGCATGAGAGGGCCTGCAGGGACTCAGACAGCATGAGAGGGCCTGCAGCATGAGAGGGCCTGCAGCATGAGAGGGCCTGCAGGGACTCAGACAGCATGAGAGGGCCTGCAGCATGAGAGGGCCTGCAGCATGAGAGGGCCTGCAGCATGAGAGGGCCTGCAGCATGAGAGGGCCTGCAGCATGAGAGGGCCTGCAGGGACTCAGACAGCATGAGAGGACCTGCTGCATTAACACATCTGCATGCGGCCGGCCGGCCTGACCGGCGCTGTGAGGGAATGAGACAGCATGAGAGGGCTCGTGGGTAACCTTCTCTGGCAGAAGGTCGCGGGAATCTGCGCTGCTGGCTGCTTCATGTCCGCCCGCCGTGTGTGGAATGAAGATGAGTACAACCACAGGCTTTCCCTGGGTTAGCAGCTCCGCTCTCCATCTCTGTCATGGGAGGGGAGGAGGGAGGCATGGATGCACGCACGCGCGCACATACGCACATACACACACACACACGAGATGAATGAATCACAGTATAGCCACCTAGCAGCCTACAGTGATAGTGTGTGATAGACTTTTCTCTCTTCTCTAACCCTCTGTCTCTGTCTCCCTCTAAGAGCAGGATGGGCACCTGGAGACCTCCTCACTCAGTGCGGCCCCTCCAGTCAATTACAGAATAAATAGGACAGAAAGCATGTCACATACCTGCTGCCAACACCTGATTTTCACAGGAGTATCCCTATTTTTAACCCTTTCTCCCGCTGTGCTCCTGATTGGCAATTTATCCTGTGATTTCTCCTGGTAATCTCCCAGAATTCCATGATACAAAGCAAAATGGCTGTTATAGTGGCCTTAGTTTGAAAGCCAACGCAAAGTTTCTGCTATCATATGAAACTAGAAGACAGACATTTTCAAAGGGGTCCCTTCACCTCTCACCTCAAGATATCTTCTGGATAAGAATAAGTTCTATGGTTAGTCCACAAGTCTCCCCTTTACAGATAAGGTTGCAAAAATGGAAATGTTGGTATAATAAACTTTGATTACCAGTATTTGTTCTTTTCATCAAATTAGTAGCTATAATTGGGTAATTGCATTATGGGGTTGCAGTATCCTCCAAGTACCGGTAGAAGTGCACGGTAGGGTTGTCAAAAATATCAATACTATTGAAAAGGATCAATACAAACTTTTGAAACGGATACTATACTATACTCATTTGCAACAGGTATCGATAGTATTGATATTTGATAAGTATCAATACAACAATTTTGAAATGGATACAATGCTCATTTGCAACAGTTTCGATACCAGCAGTGCTTTCTCTTAATGAAAAATCACTGATTTTTCCTTCCCTATCATTGGTGGGTTTCTGTTGCTTCAACAAGCTAAACGTGTTCTGATAGGCTGATGGCTAGAGCAGGGCTAATCTGCTGTCAGTGCAAAGTTTTAATGAGTTTTAGCGGGCCTAGATTATGGAGAGGTGTGCGTCTGTCCGTCCATCTGTCTTAACTATATTTTTGATGTGTCGTCATCATCACGTGGTATCGAAAATCGTATCGAGTATCGATATTTTCCTGGGTATCGGTATCGAAGTAGAAATTCTAGTATCGTGACATCCCTAGTGCACGGTCATAAACTGGCCCTGTGGTAGTGAAGGGACTTTTTTTTTGCCCCTCTCTATCATCAGAGTTGCCCATCCCTGCTCTAAGAGATGCAAACCGAGCGGCCTCGACCCGTACACCTATAGCACACGCACAGCGAGCTCGACCCGTATACCTATTATTAGCACACAACCAGCACAGCCTTAGCATGTTAAGTGAACAACAAGAGATGACCTCCACCCCGGTGGCTTTGAAGCAACATCCAGAGACTGGAAATGCTGTCAGAGCTCAGGGAGGGGAAAAAGAGCCCTCCCTAATCGTGCTTCTCTGGCATTGAGGGCGCTAATTAATTAGCATTAGCCTACACGAATGTCACGCTTAACACCACACGGCACGACGGCAGTAAAGATAGCCTCCTGCAAACATCATGGCGTCGTCGACTCGGTGACCGGGGGAAACAACAATTAAAAGCTGTCGGCTTTCATTAACAAACTTGCCGGCTCTTGATTGGCCGCCGCTAACGAGACCGCAGGACCACATGGTTTGATTTCAAATGCTGCCGTAGCCATTGTTGTCGTTGTTGAATACTACCGGTAGTTCTTGAATTAAGGCGCTGTTGCTGCCGCGAGTCAAGCGCTCTTTTAATCCAAGGAACAAATGGATTTGGGAATCTTCCTTGCTGGCCATAACGTCAAGAGACCTCATCAACAATGGATTACAGCGGCGGGCCTATTTACATAAGCAATTTGCTTAGCTGTCATGCTTTCCCAGAGGTGCCTTTGAGCACGGACAAGATTGTATCTCCCTCCACACATCACCCCCCCCCATTCAACCTCAGTGACTTTCACATACAGTAGCTGGGGATATTACAATCCAATATGAGGCTGGGCAGGGTAGAGTAGTTTATAAAATGCCACAATGATGGATTCACACAAATTTGTCAGATAATATTGGTATGTGTTAGTTGTTGAAACCAATATATACAGTAATTTTTCATTTGCATTCATATTATGCCGCAAGTAGGCCTACGTTACACACTATGAAAAGCAGATGAGAGGAGATCCTTTTAGAAAGGTTTTGTGACCAAAAAATGCGGCTGAAAGACATCACACAACTTAAAATGTAGTGGAAAAGCCAATTAACATAATGTAAATATAGCTATACAGTGGAAGGACGTACAGTATGTGGGTATGTGATTTTAATCGTTTTTAAATTGTGGAAAATCACAATAATATTGTTAAAAAGATGATATAGCTACAGTTAAATATAACTATTGTGATACGATAATCCGGCCATATTTCCCAATGCATAGCCTACCCTCCAAATAGGATTATCTGGTCGAACCCTCTATATAGTTCACACAGGAATATAGAAAATCATTAAAATGACTTGAGATGGATGACACAGCGCTGCTTTGGATGGAGGCACCAAAGTGCTGAGGCAGCTAAAGAGAGCCTTCACCTAAGCACACTATACCACCACCCATCATCTGACCTCCACTCCCCTCCCCTCTCCTCTCCCCTCCTCCCCTCTCCTCTCCTCTCCTTTCCTCCCCTCCCCTCTCCTCCCCTCTCCTCCCCTCCCCTCCCCTCCCCTCTCCGGCACACACAACCTCAACAGCTCAGTGGAACAGCCATGCACGGTGCTCATTCCACGCCTCTCCACTCATTGATCCAGTTGTGCTGATATAGGAGTTAATTAAATGAGAAGGCTCCTAGCTCATTGAAAAGCTGCAGTAGTCAAGAGAGAGGAGTCAGAGGAGACAGGCTCCTTATCAACATAGTAATGAGGAGCATTGAGCCGGTGTGGCTCGTCTGGCTGGTCCAGGTCATCATTGCGTATAAACGGCGATGAGACTCGAGGGCCTCAGGTGTTGCATCTTTGTTTGGCTTCTCCATGGTGAGTGGTGCCTCGTGCCTACGTATGTGTCTATAGCATGGGAGTGCTAGGGTCTGGGTAATTACAGTGTAAACAGAGCAGGAGCCAGGCTGAGCAGAAAATGTTGTTCCTGGAGTGCGGCACTCCCCGGGAGGTGTTCAGAGTCAGGTCAACGTCAGTTAAAACGCAATTCTTAACGTGTCATTGTGTGCAGAGGTTGTCAGCACATCCATCACTCAGAAACTCACTGACAGCTTATTTCAGTGGAGAGAACAGACTGCAAAACGGGAGGCGAAGAGAGTCTGTGTGTTTTCATCTGTGGGTTTCATCTAGGTATTACGGTAAAACGAAATCGTGGAGTTGAGACTTTTGAGCGCCAGCAGCACAAATGGAGACAGATGAGCTCGTTTTCAGACTGGTGCATCTGTCCGGGAACACAGGGACTTGTCGTGTCTGTCATGACCCGGCTTTTCAGACCACCTGTGGCAGCCACGGAACAACCGTTTAGTTGTTTCGGTGTACGTGCTGAGCTGGCTGCCTGGAGAGTTGTTGTTCTCACACATTTTAAACAGGGACTCCACAAAAAAAGCAGTTTTCCTAAACCTTGTTCAACTTTCATTTTATAAATTTCCTTTTCTGTTGAGTATTATTCTGTTGAGTACGTCACAAGTTCTTCTCAAGATCAAGGGAACGCAAACCCACCACAACATCGTTCAACTGCATTTCCAAGAATGGTTGAAAAGAAATCTATACAGAATCATGTCGTTACGCGATCTTTATCAAACATCTTTAATAATAAATCAATTCTAGGCTCTTGATGTGAGTGGAAAAAGGACTGCCTGTGTAATTTCCCTCTAATCTATCTGCAAGAAATGTGATTTGCTGATGTTATCAGATTCTCCTTCATCATGAAAATATGTGATTAAAACCTTAGTTTCAGCTGAATTGTCCTTTGTGGAGGCAGGCACGCGTTAGCACCACACACACTGCTTTGATCAGCTGTTGGCACACAGCGTCCACTATAGGCTATATATAAATACGCTCCATCCAATCGTGAAGGCCGTAACTAATGTATCAGCCACGCAGAGTAAGAAGGAACAATGCGAGTGGATGGTGAAAAGAAGAACAACCGCCTCCTTGGCACCGGGCTACAGTAAGCCACTTGGCTACAGTAAGCCACCGTGGAGATAGAACCTCCCAAGTCGACGCGCACTCCCAACGGCCACAATGACCTCAACACAAGAGTGATGATGTCACAGGCTGCTCTCCATACATCCTGTTTAACCATGAGCAGCAAAGCCCTCATCTCCCCGGTAACCTTACTTACTACACCACCACCAGTGTGTCTCTCACATTTGAGACACATGCAGACCAGAGTCGTGTATATACTGTAGAGGAGTCGCGACATCTCCATTCACTCCAATGGACCCGTTTTTTACTCTCATGAGTTCCAGGAAGTAAGGTCCTGGTTTAATCAGCACTGTCGAGTTGCAGCAAAATGGACAGTTAACTTTGTGATGTACTTTGAACTTTTTTTTTTTATCAAATTGTACATTATCAGCTTCATTTTAGCATTCAAAAGTACCGCGAGACCCCTTCCTGGCTGTTCATTGGCTAATGAGTCACTAATTTTGATCCTCCGCTTTCTTGTTGTTGTTTTTACATTGTCACCTTTCACCTTCAACATGGAGGATCAGTGTTGAATCGGGTTAAATTGTAGCCTACTTTGACTGAGGACTGGTAATGCATTACCTACTGGCCCAACAGCAGTTCAAACAGCCTCGTTAAAATATAGCCTAACTTACAGAGTAATTAGCACTAAATAAGTTGTCAGGGCCCTAAAGTGCAACTGCTTTACGGTACTTCAGTCACATAGATACATCTCTTTTAGGTTTCTGAAAGAGTTTGCGGCTCATTAAATTTCGGAGGGTGCAGCTTGTTTTTTTGATGACGCTTCCAACTATGATGGGATTTGGCACAGCGGCTGTGCTACTAGGCGGAAAAGTTAATTCAGCATCGGATGAGCACTTCAGTCGAATTGCTAATTTGGGGGTACAACAGGGCATAAAATCCCAAATTTTGAAGCGATCCGGTGGGCTAGTTCGACCCCCGCAATATTCTTCTGGGTGGTGCTGGCCTGGCACTGAGAGGTGGAGGCTGTAATAAGTAGCAGCTCGGCGGCGCACCCCCGCTCCTGTTCAAAGGAGGTGAGCCCTGAGGCTGAGGGAATCCTCCTCCTAACATCCACCCTCCCTCTGAATAACTTGCCTGCCAATTGCAAACGTATGGATTTTCCCGGGGGTGCATAAAATGATGAACTGACTAGAATTTAATCTGTCAGTTTCATATACATCCTTACTGTTTCAATTTAATAAAGTAGATCCATGAAGATGAGTGAGTGGCAGCACGGTAGGAACAGTAGTCAGAATGGGTGTGCAGAGTACAGCTAAAGCATGGGGCTGATATGGACACCGACTAAATTTACACGCACACAATAATCTGATTATCATTCTCTCACTTTAATTATGATAATAGTCCTTCTATTAAGCTGTGTATACACGGAGCACAAAGGCGTTGCAATTTTTCCTGTTTACATACAATCTTGCATATCGCAATTATTGAGTCAAGGTGCTTCCTGTATAACGTGTCGGTCGTTTCCATCTCGTCATAAACTGCAGTTATTGTTCTCATACTTCTGCTGCTCACATATACAGTAGGTATCAAAGCTGTAAAATAAGATGGTGGTAACTAACTTTTATGTTGGTGTGAACAATCATACAGTAAACCAACTATTATCATATTACTCTACTCCTATATGATATGGGATAAGAAGAATCATAATGACTAATCAGAATCACTTTTATTGCCCCAGTATGGAAGTTACATACGAGGAATTTGTCTTAGTGTCTGTCTGCAGCGTAGCGGTCACATCAATATACAGAGAGAAGAGGTAGGAAAGCTAGCTAAAGACAATCACAAAGTTGCAAGTGCAATCAAATCGAGTAAATACATACAATATGTACATGAGTGGAGGAGTGTTCTGTGGATGATAAATATGAATTTACGTTGAATTTACATGAGATTTACAGACTGAGTTAAATAGACGTTAAATAGGCAGTGAATTTACATGAATTTACCGTCCGAGTTAAATATGAGTTTACATTGAATTTACATGAAATTTACAGTCCCAGTTAAACAGGCATTAAATTAGGTATGAGTTACAGTTTTATGCGGGGGGGGGTTCAGCTGAGTTCAGGAGGAGGTAGTGGGTTTGTGCGGGGGGTGTTGGTAAGCTTAGCTGTTTAGATGTTCCATGCTTTGTCAGTTGCTTGTACTGGTGTGCATGTTAACCGTAACTTCCACGCTGGTTGAGGTGTGGACCAAAGAAGCTGGTGTGGGTGGGCACGCACAAAATGACAATACTGTCTACACCACAATCTGGATATACTTTTTCACACAACTGTGTCACACACACTTTGGCACATTCGGGCACGGCTGACCTTCATGGAAAGCAAATCTGCTTAGGCCGATTTACAGTGCAGATTTGGACCCTGCGCTCGCTGCCAGAGTTCTCTTTTGTGGTCACAATAATCAGCTCAATTCCATATCTAATAGCATGAAAAAAGCTGAGCTGCTGATGACCTTCAGGCTTCTAGCAGCAGGCCTCACCTAAGCACCCCCCCCCTTCCCCTACACACACCCCCTGGCAGAGGAGACCTCCAGCGAGACGTCCCAGATATGAGAGGGGGTAACCAAGCATGGCTTCCATCCATCATCACATTATACACGTGACACGTTCCTAGTTTAATGTCCTTTTTGCAGAGTTGACTGGAGACACAGTGGGCCACACAGCAACATGGATAGCAGCTCATAATTAGTCTACGCCAACAGCAGTCATTTAGCACATCAAGGATGAAACCACTTCCAGAGTACTAATGAGGGGGGCTTTGTCACATCACAAGGGTCTCATCCGTTACAACCATACAGCATCTCCATCATGAACACTACAGTATCATATGGCTACATTGTCCATAATGAACACTACAGAAGTAGCATGTGGCTACATTGTCCATAATGAACACTACAGAAGCATGTGGCTATGTTGTCCATAATGAACACTACAGAAACATATGGCTACATAGTCCATAATGAACACTAAAGAAGAAGCCTGTGGCTATGTTGTCCATAATGAACACTACAGAAGAAGCATGTGGCTATGTTGTCCATAATGAACACTACAGAAGTAGCATGTAGCTATGTTGTCCATAATGAACACTACAGAAGTAGCATGTGGCTACATTGTCCATAATGAACACTACAGAAGAAGCATGTGGCTATGTTGTCCATAATGAACACTACAGAAGAAGCATGTGGCTACATTGTCCATAATGAACACTACAGAAATAGCATGTGGCTATGTTGTCCATAATGAACACTACAGAAGTAGCATGTGGCTATGTTGTCCATAATGAACACTACAGAAGAAGCATGTGGCTATGTTGTCCATAATGAACACTACAGAAGAAGAAGCATGTGGCTATGTTGTCCATAAAGAACACTACAGAAGAAGCATGTGGCTTGGTGTCCATAATGAACACTACAGAAGAAGCATGTGGCTATGTTGTCCATAATGAACACTACAGAAGAAGAAGCATGTGGCTATGCTGTCCATAATGAACACTACAGAAGAAGAAGCATGTGGCTATGTTGTCCATAATGAACACTACAGAAGAAGAAGCATGTGGCTATGTTGTCCATAATGAACACTACAGAAGAAGAAGCATGTGGCTATGTTGTCCATAATGAACACTACGGAAGAAGCATGTAGCTATGTTGTCCATAATGAACACTACAGAAGAAGCATGTAGCTATGTTGTCCATAATGAACACTACAGAAGTAGCATGTAGCTATGTTGTCCATAATGAACACTATAGAAGAAGCATGTGGCTATGTTGTCCATAATGAACACTACAGAAGAAGCATGTGGCTATGTTGTCCATAATGAACACTACAGAAGAAGAAGCATGTGGCTATGTTGTCCATAATGAACACTACAGAAGAAGAAGCATGTGGTTATGTTGTCCATAATGAACACTACAGAAGAAGAAGCATGTGGCTATGTTGTCCATAATGAACACTACAGAAGAAGAAGCATGTGGCTATGTTGTCCATAATGAACACTACGGAAGAAGCATGTAGCTATGTTGTCCATAATGAACACTACAGAAGAAGCATGTAGCTATGTTGTCCATAATGAACACTACAGAAGTAGCATGTAGCTATGTTGTCCATAATGAACACTATAGAAGAAGCATGTGGCTATGTTGTCCATAATGAACACTACAGAACCATGTAGCTATGTTGTCCATAATGAACACTACAGAAGTAGCATGTAGCTATGTTGTCCATAATGAACACTACAGAAGTAGCATGTAGCTATGTTGTCCATAATGAACACTACAGAAGAAGCATGTGGCTACATTGTCATCACAGTGTGCCACGTTTCGGAGCAGCAGAGAAGCATTAAGATAATAACCGTGTATGCACAAACCAAGGAGACAGAACGGGTGTATCGGCAGCAGCCATGCATGGCTAAACACAGAACACTTGCTTCCAGTAATAGTGTGTTACGCTGAACGCCAACCTTCACCTTCTAGGACAGTTCTTCTGCCTAAAGGGCAAACAGCTGGTGAGCGTGAGAATGTGAGCGGGTGGTGTATAATGTAATGGACTGAGAAGGTGGAGAGGAAGACACATGGGAGACAGGAACACGCACCAGCATATGGCTGGAGAAATAGCGGCTGCAGACGCTAATGAGGAGAAGGTAGGTACAGTACAGTGAGCCAGTGTGCAAAAGCACATGGCCACCAAGGGATTGAATTGGCTCAAAATGTCTATATAGCAAACTGCTGTTATGCAGTGTGATATACTGAAAAACTTCCCAGCTGGCGTGTGTGTAGAAACGGAGGCAGTAGAAGCTGCTTTGTATGTGGTTGCATAATTAACAGGCCTACTTTTCAATTTTGATCAGGCTTAAATTGGAAGACATAAAAGCACTGTACCAAAAGACGGTCAAGTCCATAAGATGTATGAAGCAGATGAAATGAAGCATTGCTAAAGAGATTTCCCCGGGCTATAAATCATATTCTCCAGATGTAAGGAGGGAGGGTGCTTGTTTGGTACAGAAGACCCCGGTAAAAGGGTTAGGGTTATGGTTATTTTCTTTCCGTGAAAGTGAAATGCAAAAATTAGCATCCCAACTAAAATCGTGACTCATCGTAATCGCAATATCCTGTCAATATAATGGTAATATTGACATTTAGCATTATGGTAGCTTTACTTAGCAGCCAATATTTACATGACAACCACAAACGTTACTAGGCTACAGCATGGTAAGAGAGGTGAATCAGGGTGATCTTTACAACTTTCATCACGGGCACGCATTCATTGACGTCTTTGAGGACGAGGCATCGAAAATATTGGAAGTGGTTTTCTCTGACGGAGTTTCATGACAGTGTCTAACGAGGCCCAGATGGCTCTTCAGAAAGCGCCGGCATCAGCTGCCCAATCTCACTAAGTCCAGTTCGATTTCTCAACCAAGTCGTTTTAATGAGGACACCACCGGGATCGTGACAAAAGTAGGCTGTTCAATCAGAATTGTTCAACAACACAATATCCTCGAGACTTTCTATTCTCTGGAAAACGTGTAAGTTCTGCTCCACATTCCAGCACCTGTTTTTCCTCATAGTGCTGCTGCCTCTCCCTTGTTTTATGGGGGTTAGGGTGAAGGCAGACAGGGGTGGCAGCATTCAGACTGCAACAGTATGAGTCAGTGCACTTAGAACAATTATTTTTCCAATTTTCTGACGTTCATTGGGTGATTAAGGGGATACGTTTGCTAGAATGCTTTGCGCTACAAATCTGCCTTTTTACCCCTGACCGTAAAGCAGGAAAACAAGACAGGGAACAGTGGTGCTGCTGCTGTTGACACAACCAACAGTAACAATGGAACATAATGCTATAGCAACATGGACAGTCATTTCCAATACAAATGCACTGTACGGTCATGGTCATGGTCATGGTCACAGACGCTGGACAACTTCCAGAGTGTATACTGGGCACTGAAGAGCTCCAGCAGGGTAAACTCATCAAAGACATGGTCGTCATTTGGGTTTCTAGAAATAGACCCTAGATGAGTTGCTAGTGAAGCAGAGAGGAACATGCTTGCCTGGGGAAACAAGATTGCTTGTACAGTAATTGCATGGCCAGTCGCTCCTGTATTTCCTGTCCATCACTCTACAGCCCTGTGTCTAACTCATGGGAAGACTGACTGAAGAAGTGGGTAGTCAGTTAGTGGACTGAACTAAACGGTTGTTCAACTGAGGCTAGAATGTGAGGTTTGGCTTTAGCACCGCAGTTCAAGCCTAAGTTCATCATATTTTTCCAATGTGGATCTCTTGAAAAATGATGTTTGTCAAGAATAGGCTTAGTCACACAACACTGTGCTAATTAGGGATTGGTATCTCTGCAAATCGGATTCTGAATAACAATACCACGTCTTTTATTATGATCATTCCACTCCAATCCTTTGTTATATAAATAGCAACACATTTCACAATGCAAAAGACAAATACTTGTCATATGCGCCATCTGCTTTTAGAAAACAGAATCAGAACCGACTAATTTGATTGGATCAGTAAAGAAATTCATAATATGCTAGAAACCTGAGATCCCACTGGAAAAGATCATCTAAGAGCATCTAATGAGTTTTCAAACTCTCTATCCTTTGATGTTTTAAAATTGGCATGATACAATACAGTAGATGTCACCTTCATCCAGACCTGGTGATATGCCAGTGTTTAAAATGTAAGCATGTAAAGAGCAGTAGTAAGGACATGCATGGTGGTCCATAGAGTGGATAGGATATCCAGTCAACTAATCAATCATTTCCTGTAACCATACCTGACTGAAATTCTATCATATGACTTCACCTCATGTAGCCTAGCCCGGGGCTGCTACGAAGTCCACTCCCCCTTGGATCAATTTTCTCACCTACTGGAGAAAAACCCTCTAAATTGCAGTGCATGTCCGTTAGCACTGCGTCTGCAATACTTACTGTAATATATATCAATGAGGAAGATGGGACAGCGGGGAACACCTCGGTGAAAAGTTCAATCCGAGAAGAAAAGCTACGCCAGTTCTCGTCACGAAAATATAATAATGCCACAAACAACAAACGGCATATAATGTTCAAATCTCATCAATTAGGGTATCTGTCATGTTGTCATAGGCAGCTCTGTGTAGCTGTCAATCATCAGACTCTAAGGCAAAAGGCTTGATTCAGTAATTAGCCTGCGGGCAGTCCAATTGATATTCCATTCATCATGTAGAATGTCAGAATGTTTTGATACAATAAGCCCTTTTACCTTTTCAATCACACGTGTAAATCAGACAAGACCATTTCATGAGATCACAAGTGGAGAGTCACAATTAACCAGTTTGGCCATAGAAGTGCAGTATAAAAGTAACCAGGCCGCCTCTGGAGAGTAGACAGGCTTATCAATCATTCTCCATCTTATCAGCTTGGCAGGGGACAACAGTCACAAACCGTCACACTCTTATTACACTAATCCGGATAAGTTCAAGCGGCGAGTCCAGCAGGGCTGCTAAATTAGTTTACTCTATACCCGCCTTATTGGATTAAAACCCCAGCAGTGTGTCTCAGCCCCCTGGCCCCAGCAACTGCGACCCACCGACTGCTCACTTTTAATGAATGTGCCAGCTTAAATCCAAAATAAATAAAAGGAAAAGTGATAGGATCTCAGTTTGTGGAACATTCCCCCAAATCCAGCAATCATTTTACTTCAGTGTTTACCATCAAATCCTATACGAGGGATCAGCCGAGCAGCATTTTGGTAAACAAACCGCGTCGCTGGATGGCATTCGGCAATGGAACCCTATATGGAGCCTGAGTTTGAGCGTCTGACTCTAGCCGGCTGACCGTGTTTACAATTTAAAAACTTGCGACAGTTCACACAACTTTAACATGACACGCATTATATTTTACATCAAACTCTTGAGCTAATTCTGCTCTCACTCAGAATGTCAAAATATAAGCAACCCGATCTCATGGGAGAGTGTATGTATGTATGACACGCGGGTGTTTTCTCATGGAATAGATAGGCGGAAAACGCAGTTCCGCGTGCAGTTCAGACGCAACTTCGCCTCGTCCACTTACATTAGAAATCTAACATGCATAATAACTTTACGTGGAAGTTATGGGGGTTAGGTTTAGGGTTAGGGTTAGGGTCAGGGTTAGGTTAAGGGTTAGGTTAAGGGTTTGGGTTAGTGGTTGCGAGTATGTTAACGTACTTTGCCGCCATTGTTGCCGCCAAACTGCACGCCAACTCGCATTTCCGAATATCTATTCCACGAGAAAACACCCCGCGTGTCATACATACGCATTTCATGAGATCGGGGCTGATATAAGCGATGCGATGTATACTTTTTGACATATTAATGTTTGTAATTGGCACAACTCATACTAGTTAACTGCTGCGGGGTTACGCATTTTTTGGGTGGCATTGGCGTCACACTGATTCATCCTATAGATGCCAGGTGTTGCATATAAACATTTTTGGAATCAATAACAATACCATAGAGCCGCCAACTTTCACACAGTGTGATTTACAGCCCTTTTTACAAGGGCTGTTCATTCGCAATGACTCTACTGCCCCTGCCACAATTCAAGACAGGAGCCTTTTATAAGACAGCTGAGTCAATACAATAGTGATCCGGTGCAGGTTAAGTGTGTGCCTCTGGAGTCCACACAGTCTGCTCTGCGGCCCTGGCTATCCCTATGGGGGAGTTGACCCATCATGACTGACTGCGCTCGGGGGGTACGGAAGCAGCGGTCAAGAAGGGTTATCTTTGCTAACCGCCTCCAGTTGGGCTCGGACAAGATATCTCTCGCATCCTCTGAGGGATCGCCCTAACCAACACTACATGCTCGCGAGCACGAGTCCCAAAGCTTTATTATAGACATAGATCCATAAAGAGAGAGTTCACACAATATACTGCAGTGAAGAAGAACTCACAAATGTACACGGTGTTTTGGCTGTCACGGACTGGCAGGCCTGTGTCAGGGGCTGCGGCAGCCACGCTTCGCCGGACAAAGACATAGGATGACAGGCAAACAAAAAGACAACCTGAGTGGGATGAAACACAAAGGGGAACTTATCAGCGCCAACTCTGCCGCGTCAAATCACGTTGAAATGGGCCTACTTTGTTTTAGAGCAGAGGACGATATTAGTACCGTGACACAGGGGTGAATGCGCTGCCATTGTACTAGTTCACCTCACGGCAGGCGGACAGTACCAGGGACCGGCAGAGGTGCGACGTGGACCGAGCAAGTCCCTTCCGACAGCTACTTAACCTGCAGGACGACCTCACAGTCACCCCCGTTACACTGCGAGGCACGCTTCACTGCACAAAGCCTCGGGCAGTGGCCAGTGTGTGCGTGGGCCAAGGGAGAGAGAGAGGGATGAGAAAGCAGAGAGAAAGGTGAGAGAGAGAGGGATGTCGAGGAGAGAAGAACCCCCAAAATCACAGCAACGCTGTCATTCCTTTCCAGTGAAGTAGTGCTGTAGGGGCCGCCGGTCAGCAGCAGCACTGCAAGTTTTACCGCTTCACTTCCTCATTCTTTCCTATTCAGCTGCATCCTGTGCCTGCTCCTCCGCCCTCAGCAGGCGGTGGCTGAACAGGGCTCAGGGTTGGAGCCCCAGAGGGAGCGGGTCGCTCGGCGAGGCAGAGAGAGAGAGGAGAGGAGGAGGTAGCGAATAATTATGTAGCGAACAATGGACAGCTTCGCCAAACAGCAATTACCTTCCTGTTCCTGGCTGCGACTGTGGAGAGGGCAGTGCGAGCCAATGTGGGGGTATGTCTGTGAAGCTGCTGCACCTAGCGGTATGTTGCTAACAGTCAGTAGCCTATAATATAGGAGCTGCTGCATCAGCCTGCAGGAAAGCCCAGGCTCTCCCCACCGAACGGGGAAACACCCGCAGGAGGGAGGCCGGCTTGAGAGTCTGACATCATCTGAAAGAAAGTGTGGGGTTCCATGTTTCCTGTGAAGTGTGTGTGTGTGTGTGTGTGTGTGTGTGTGTGTGTGTGTGTGTGTGTGTGTGTGTGTGTGTGTGTGTGTGTGTGTGTGTGTGTGTGTGTGCACGATATAGTCACTCTTTATTCAGGCGCATGCAAACACACACACACACACACACACACACACACAGTTCCCCTCTCTAGCTGTAGGGAGACATTCATTATTCTGTGCTCACAAGCCACAGAGTTTCTGCTGCTGCAACCCCCCCTACCCCCCCCCCCCCCCCCCATCCACACACACACACACACACACACACACACTGCGGTTCACACCATGAGGAAGCTGAGACGAGGCGGACCATCGGTCACACACACTGTCAACTACGCCAACTAAAAATGTGCAGCCAAATGTTGAAGACATCGAGCATTATTATCATCATCATGGCAACAACAAACAGTCACGTTGTAATGGTTAGGCGAGAAGACATCCATCCTTGTCGGTAATCAAACCAACCCCCCAATATGCAGCTATTCTCGGGACAACACTGAATCCTATAGTAGAACATCTTCAAGGTGATCGCGTATAAAATTCCACATAATAGCACAAGTCAAAATAGCCCTGATTGAAAGAAGCGTGCGTGTAAGGTAAAGTTGAAGGGCACAGCAGGAGAGAGCAGGAGAGATTTGATGTAGGAGCTGGCTGTCTGAAGCAGGCTAGTTACGGTAAGCGACGGGGCACAGCGGCGCCAACGGGATGGTGTGGGGCTTTCCAGCAAGCACTCCTAAAAAAAACTGCATTGCTGCCAAAGCCTTACCACTGTGGATTAAAAATAACACCACCCGCTGTAAAACACGCAATGACTAGTCCTATATCAGCCTATATCATCTCTCGCCATCTGAAGAAGAAGCTACAATCTTGAGGCTAGTTAGCTTTACTTCCTTAGCCCGCCCAGCAGAGCGGAGCAGCCCCACCAGCGCCAACGCTTTCTCGCCCGCCCGTCCAGCCCCAGCCCCAGCCCCAGCCTCTCCTGCCCGGGTACACCTCCCCCCTGCGTCCTGGGACTCACCGGTCTGATGTGCTGGTGGTGTCGCTGTGAAGAGACAACAAGTGCGGGGAGGCTGCCGGCCGCCACTCCGCTGCTCCGGGACAACAGGAGGACTGATCTGCACACTTTCGCAGCCATCTCTGTAGTGAAATCTCACAGCCGGGAAGGAGACTGCTGCTGCGGGCGGACCCAGAGAGACACACCGAGGGGAAGAGGGAGGGTGGTGGGCGGGTTGCGGGGCTGGACTATGGCTTCTTCATACACATGCCCAGTGTTGCACCACTATGCAATATAATAACTCATAAATGCTTGCCAATAATAATAATAAAAAAAATACTGACGTTATCCAAAAACTAATACTGTAGGGAAGTTGTAGCTTCTGCTTATTTTGTGCTGGATTATTTAGATCGGAACTCGCCACAGATGACCGATAAGGCCACAGAGATGTCTTTCAAGCTTCATCACTGACATCACAACAGCAACTATGGGATCACTGATGACATCACAGGTGCATCTGCTGTGATGTCATGCTGCAGTGACATCATCATTAGGCCGCTGGTTTGAATCCGGCCCATGGGTGTTGGTGCTGGTGCATGGTTTCATCAGTCAGCATGGGAGGGCCTTTTCTACAAATACAGCATAGCCTAATCCTACAGTATAGTTAAAATGACGGAGTCTGTCTGTGGCAGCGGTGTCAGTCACGATTTGTGATGGAAGTGATGTCACTTGAGCAATTGTGATGTCACTCAGGCAGTTGTGATGTCATCAGTGATGTCACTCGAGCAACTATGATGTCATCAGTGAGGTCACTCGATCAACTGTGATGTAGTGAGCCGATATGGCACACAGTTGCACGATGGCGCCTCGATGGCGCGATTTCCATAACTGCAGCCATGGCGCATCATCTCCAGAGTCTCCACCCTAGGAATCGAGCGCACGTACGGCAGCGCACTCCTCAAGGTTGAAGTCAATGGGATGAACGGTTCTCGAGATTAACCACTTTTTGTGTTGCCAGTAGGTGGCGCTATGACTATGCACATGTCCAAAATTGGACACTGCAAAGTTTGAAGGCGATCGGATGAACGGTTGTTGAGATAAACCGCTTTTTGTTTTGCCAGTAGGTGCCGCTATCAGAAGTGTCATGCCCTTTGTGCCCCCTCAGATTTTTTAATGGGGGAAAAAATGCAAAATTCATGGCGGTCATTAGAAGTAGAGCATCAATCCCCTTTTCAAATGTGAAAATTAAATGCCATTAGTTATTATAGGCATAGTTTGTATAGCAAGTTAGTTGTGACTGAGAACAGGTCTGAGAGCAGGTCACGTGGGGG
>NC_139647.1:10657522-10702522 GCF_964638095.1 Poromitra crassiceps | reverse complement strand
AGCAGCTGTAAATTATCGGCCCTCCCTGTCCAACTGGTTGAGACTGTATATTTAGACCTATGTATCTCTTTTCTGTGCATAGTTGTATAAATTGTGTATCGTGCATATTTTATAATTGTGTATAATACGTGCACTGGACTAACATCTGCAGAGGCACGTTTAAACTCCACCTTCCCCCAATGCTTCTTCTACCAGCTCTCATGTGTGCTACTGTATGTGCACTACTACAGCATTTGCATGTGTGTGTCTATGTGAATTTACTAGTCGCTCAGCAAAATTGCAATCTCCAAATTGGTTCGTTCTTCGCACAATAGACTGTATTGATTTGCATTGTGTTATATGTGTTTCCCTCTAATTCTGCAGGAATATGCATGCACAGCCACTGTGGCCATCTAGGACGGCGGTGGTGTCAAGGGCTTTATTGTTGTAAAGCTATTCAAATGATGAACTTTCGAGAGTTGACAATAACACGGCACAGGGTTCTTGTGATAAATTGCTCACATTAATGAGTCATGTACTGGAGGGCTGCAGGCACAATTAAGTATGCTCCCTTATTAGAGAGAGAGAGAGAGAGAGAGAGAGAGAGGGGGAGAGAGAGAGAGAGAGAGGGAGAGAGAGATACTGTGGCCAACAACAAAAAAGTTAATAAGAAAACAACAACCGCATTGTAATAAGGAGGGTAATGAGATGCTCATTCCAATGTGTATATTCAGTGCAAATAATAATGACCACATCCTCAGTGAAACGTCACTGAAAACAGTCATTCCCATGCAGCTAATAGCAGCATATCAAATAGAGAATAAGCCCAAAGAAATTATTCATAGAGAAATTGTTGATGCCCTTTGACCTCAGTGACCATAGGGTTCATTTGTTTTGGTAAGAGTTGTATTGATTGAGGGGTATATATATCGACAGACTACTCAGGTTCTGCTCTCACTTGCCTCTTACATCAGGACAGTGTTCCATTTCTCAATGCAATAAATCATATGGTCCTTATATATCACGAATCCTCCGAGGAGAAACATTTGGCTCCATTTCTCACTGATTTATAGCCTATGCATCAATCTAAGCCCATTACAGCGGCTTGCTTCCTGCATCGCCACCGACAAAGTGTCACCAAAATGTGATGCCCTGATACAGCAGAGTAATGGTGGATGGGTTTGGTCAGATACTTTTTCAGGTTTAACTGGAAGGAAACAACCTCAAAAAATGTCCAAAGCTGGATGCTGTTAATAGCAGGAGTGTGTTGTATAGCCTAAACAATATAAATGGCTGTGCAGCACATACTGTACAGAAGCAGAGGTTCCAGGCACACTGTGAGGAAAGAATGTCTATTTTTAACCTTGTGCCTATCACAATGCAGAAATGTGTATGTAATGGGCCGATTGAATGCATGTGGAATTAGCTGACTATGCTTCCGAGGACAAACGGGCAGATGTTATTGTCAGAGCTGTGTAACCAATTAGGCTACTGATTCACTACGGCAACAGGGCAACAGGGCTTCTCCAACTTTTTCACGCCAATTACATCAGATGGAAAATCATCAGACCAGAGATCCCATCTCAGAAGATTTGCCCTTTAGATATGACATGGAGCAGTTTTGTTTTGCCGCCTCTATAGCAGGCATCAGCAACCTATATGGGCACGGGTGCATCTCTGGCATGTGAAGGGTTAACCAGTGGCACGGCAGCACAGCAGCAATAAGTGCACAATTGAGAATTTTTGTAGAAATGTTGAAGTGCCATGCCAAATTACCTCTATTATATTGACTGTAGTGACGCAGGCTCCTTGCCCCCCCCCCCATGCCCCCCCCCCCCCTCATGCATTCCAAAGCAGCAGAGAGCAGATAAAAAATGTCAGCGCGAAAGACAGACAGTGTCAGGTCCTCCAGCTAAACACCTCAGGCACACTGAGTGACAAGCACATTTGAAAATGGCACTTCATATGAAAAAGGTTGCCGACCCATGCTCTATAGCATAGGTTGAGGAATGAGTGTAGAGAGACACTATAGTTGTTCTCATTGTGTTGGCTTCTGGTATAAGATAAACCAGGGGTTCCCAAGCCTTTTGGGGCAAGGGACCCCTTACAGGGGAGAACATTTTCCAAGGACCCCCTCATAATCGTATTACCGATTAAGCATGCTGCATACTACCGCATTTGTAGGCTCTTCCTAGATGCCATTGGAACCATTTGTATTCTAAAACTTTTCAACCAAAATACTTCAGACCTGTTTCATAAACAGAAACACATTTCAATGTGAATCATCTTAACACCACACAAAAGAGGGTAATTTTATTCAAATTGCATTTATTTAGACTCAACTTGACAGCTACGTGCGAGATTGCTGGGGTGAAGACACTGGAGATGATGCGCCACTTTATCCTCTTCTCCCTACTTATACTCCCACCACTTATATATGCTGCCTTCCAGACACCTGGGACGTGGGTGTTTCCCAGTGGAAAAGTCCCACCCCCCACCTTCAAAGCATTCCAGAGCACAAAGGCAAAATGCAACCAAGAAACATGGCGGACCGCGACAAACTTTTTTTTGTTTGGCAAATAGCAAGACAGCTTAACAACGAGCAGAGCACCCTCCTTACATGAAAATGAGGAGCAGCAATGACACATAATGTAACAGACTCTATTATACATTTTATTTAGGCACTTAATACTTTGGACTACATATGCTGCCTTCCAGACAACTGGGACCGTCAGATTTTCTGGCCTCCTATTAGGAAAAGTGCGCTGGAACGGCACTCAAAGTGGGAGCTCTGACTTGAAAACTGGGAGAAAAAAATCTACCCCCACTAGGCTGGGAACCAGTTGTCTGACGTCACACAACAATGGACATGGAGTATGTAGTCCAAAGTATTAAGTGCCTAAATAAAATGTATATAGCCTCAGCCAGGAAGTGATGACATCACATTTTGCTCGAATGACATCATGATGGCATAACTGATGACATCACTGATGACATCACAATCGTGACAGACACCGCCGCCACACCGCCCACCCACTTAGCCAATTTTAACTAAGATTCTCTTCAAGTGATCTTAAAAGCTTTTAGAAAATCAACAGTAGCACGACTGGCATACGGTAGTCCTAATAAACACAGACTTTTAAAATGACCAGTCAAGTTTCAATAAGTGCTTAAATTTTAAGATTGAATAGATTATCTCATTGGTTCCCAAAGTAGGGTCCGCAAGCAATGTCAGCGGACCCCCTGACATTGCTTACTTTGGGAAAAACTGAGATAAACTAACTATTCAATCTTAAATGTGTCCTAAATGACTCTATAGGGTCCATGGACTCCACTTTGTCGATAACCACTGCTGTGTTAGCATTGTATCTTCTCTCTTATGTCCATAACCTCATTAACATTGATATATACTGTCACATAAGCAGAAATCTGGCATATACGTTCATTGGATGTGACAACAATTCCTTGCAACCTGCCATCTGTGACAGTGACACACTCCCTAAGTCAGCAGTACAGTACTTCAGCTTTCCTTTCACATTATGCATTCAGTCTAGGAAATATGTCAAGGCAAGACTCATAACTGACAGACTGAAAAGAAGAAAAGCATTTAGTTCAGATATATTTTAGGGTAGGTCTATCAAGACATGTGTGACTCTCTCTCTAAAGCAGTGGGCAAAATCCACATTTTCAAAACCCACAAACAGCAGCTGGTACATTCAAACCTATTGAGATTATACAGCATTTATATTTGACTTGAAAACATGTAATACTGGATAATAAATATGAACTAGAACGGGCTAAATTTGCTGAAGCAAATTTGATTGTGCTTGCTCCCGCGTGACGCTCCGCCCCCCTTGCACCGCCCCTGCCTTAGACCCCGCCCTCCCATCCAGCATCAATACAGCCCCAATCGGCAATGTGTAGCTAGTACGTGTTTAGGCCGTTGCAAGGGTGTATTAACTGGATGCTATGGTGTTACAGGTACTGAAGGCTGCTATAGCGCCCCCTAGAGGCGAAATGACACAATATTTGTCCTATAGGCTCAGAGTACATCCGTCCACACCTGTACCAAGTTTGGTTAGCATCGGACGATCTTTGTGAAATAGGCCCCACCCACAGAACTTTGGAGGTCGATTATATCGCAACGGTGTGGAATAAAAAAAAAACGCAAAATAAGTTTTGTGCGGGACATTCCACACACGCTGTGTGATGTGGTTTGGTGAAGATCGGGCAAAATTTGAAGGAGAAATAGCGAAAAAACGCTTTTCGACAAAATTCAAAATGGCGGAATATCTAGTTAGACGGAAATAGGCGGGGCCTATATCAGCAGATGCGGAATGACCCAAGGAATCCAGGGAAAAAAGAATTTTGAATGTAGCCCTTACGGTTCAAAAGTTATGGACCAAAACGTAAGGAATGCTGCTATAGCGCCCCCTAGAGGCGAAATGACACAATATTTGTCGTATAGGCTCAGAGTACATCCGTCCACACCTGTACCAAGTTTGGTTAGCATCGGACGATCTTTGTGAAATAGGCCCCACCCACAGAACTTTGGAGGTCAATTATATCGCAACGGTGCAGAATTAAAAAAAAACGCAAAATAAGTTTTGTGCGGGACAGTCCACACACGCTCTGTGATGTGGTTTGGTGAAGATCGGGCAAAATTTGAAGGAGAAATAGCGAAAAAACGCTTTTCGACAAAATTCAAAATGGCGGGAAATCTAGTTAGACGGAAATGGGCGGGGCCTATATCAGCAGATGCGGAATGACCCAAGGAATCCAGGGAAAAAAGAATTTTGAATGTAGCCCTTACGGTTCAAAAGTTATGGACCAAAACGTAAGGACGGCTGTTATAGCGCCACCATCTGGTCAAATACTAAAATTTTCCCGCACAGAGTAAAAGGTGACTCTGTAAACCTACCTACAAAGTTTGGTAATAGCAGGTCATACGGTGTCTGAGCTAGAGCTAATTTAATGCCAACGATTTCGAAACCCCATTCAAGTGAATGGGGAAAAAAATCGTACGTTAACGCCAATATCGCGAAAACCGGCGAACGAAACCCTTAGCAATCCAAATGCACACGATTCCTCAATGAGCCGCACGTTTTGATGTCTCCCATGTCTGTGTAGTGTGAAAACTGTAGGAGAAATGGCGAAGCAAACTTTTGACCAGAAGAAAACAGAATAATAAACTAGAACGGGCTAAATTTGCTGAAGCAAATTTGATTGTGCTTGCTCCCGCGTGACGCTCTGCCCCCCTTGCACCGCCCCTGCCTTAGACCCCGCCCTCCCATCCAGTATCAATACAGCCCCAATCGGCAATGTGTAGCTAGGACGTGTTTAGGCCGTTGCAAGGGTGTATTAACTGGATGCTATGGTGTTTTCGGCTCATTATTATGCTGCTATAGCGCGCCCTAGAGGCGAAATGACACAATATTTGTCCTATAGGCTCAGAGTACATCAGTCCACACCTGTACCAAGTTTGGTTAGCATCGGACGATCTTTGTGAAATAGGCCCCACCCACAGAACTTTGGAGGTCGATTATATCGCAACGGTGCGGAATTTCCAAAAAACGCAAAATAAGTTTTGTGCGGGACAATCCACACACGCTGTGTGATGTGGTTTGGTGAAGATCGGGCAAAATTTGAAGGAGAAATAGCGAAAAAACACTTTTCGACAAAATTCAAAATGGCGGGAAATCTAGTTAGACGGAAATGGGCGGGGCCTATATCAGCAGATGCGGAATGACCCAAGGAATCCAGGGAAACAAGAATTTTGAATGTAGCCCTTACGGATCAAAAGTTATGGACCAACACGTAAGGATGGCTGTTATAGCGCCCCCTAGAGGCGAAATGACAAGATATTTGTCCTATAGGCTCAGAGTACATCCGTCCACACCTGTACCAAGTTTGGTTAGCATCGGATGATCTTTGTGAAATAGGCCCCACCCACAGAACTTTGGAGGTCGATTATATGGCAACGGTGCGGAATTTCAAAAATACGCAAAATAAGTTTTGTGCGGGACAGTCCACACACGCTCTGTGATGTGGTTTGGTGAAGATCGGGCAAAATTTGAAGGAGAAATAGCGAAAAAACGCTTTTAAAAAAAATTCAAAATGGCGGAAAATCTAGTTAGACGGAAATGGGCGGGGCCTATATCAGCAGATGCGGAATGACCCAAGGAATCCAGGGAAAAAATTATTTTGAATGTAGCCCTTACGGTTCAAAAGTTATGGACCAAAACGTAAGGACGGCTGTTATAGCGCCACCATCTGGTCAAATAGTGTAATTTTCGAGCACATAGTAAAAGGTGACTCTGTAAACCTACCTACAAAGTTTGGTAATGGCAGGTCATACGGTGTCTGAGCTAGAGCTAATTTAATGCCAACGATTTCGAAACCCCATTCAAGTGAATGGGGAAAAAAATCGTACGTTAACGCGAATATCGCGAAAACCGGCAAACGAAACCCTTAGCAATCCAAATGCACACGATTCCTCAATGAGCCGCACGTTTTGATGTCTCCCATGTCTGTGTAGTGTGAAAACTGTAGGAGAAATGGCGAAGCAAACTTTTGGATAGAAGAAAATATAGAGATAGTAAATAAATACTAGAACGGGCTAAATTTGCTGAAGCAAATTTGATTGTGCTTGCTCCTGCGTGACGCTCCGCCCCCCTTGCACCGCCCCTGCCTTAGACCCCGCCCTCCCATCCAGTATCAATACAGCCCCAATCGGCAATGTGTAGCTAGGACGTGTTTAGGCCGTTGCAAGGGTGTATTAACTGGATGCTATGGTGTTACAGGTACTGAATGCTGCTATAGCGCCCCCTAGAGGCGAAATGACACAATATTTGTCCTATAGGCTCAGAGTACATCCGTCCACATCTGTACCAAGTTTGGTTAGCATCGGACGATCTTTGTGAAATAGGCCCCACCCACAGAACTTTGGAGGTCGATTATATCGCAACGGTGCGGAATTTCAAAAAAAAGCAAAATAAGTTTTGTGCGGGACAGTCCACACACGCTGTGTGATGTGGTTTGGTGAAGATCGGGCAAAATTTGAAGGAGAAATAGCGAAAAAACGCTTTTCGACAAAATTCAAAATGGCGGAAAATCTAGTTAGACGGAAATGGGCGGGGCCTATATCAGCAGATGCGGAATGACCCAAGGAATCCAGGGAAACAAGAATTTTGAATGTAGCCCTTACGGTTCAAAAGTTATGGACCAACACGTAAGGATGGCTGTTATAGCGCCCCCTAGAGGCGAAATGACACAATATTTGTCCTATAGGCTCAGAGTACATATCAAAATTTGAAGGAGAAATAGCGAAAAAACGCTTTTCGACAAAATTCAAAATGGCGGAAAATCTAGTTAGACGGAAATGGGCGGGGCCTATATCAGCAGATGCGGAATGACCCAAGGAATCCAGGGAAACAAGAATTTTGAATGTAGCCCTTACGGTTCAAAAGTTATGGACCAAAACGTAAGGATGGCTGTTATAGCGCCACCATCTGGTCAAATAGTGTAATTTTCCCGCACAGAGTAAAAGGTGACTCTGTAAACCTACCTACAAAGTTTGGTAATGGCAGGTCATACGGTGTCTGAGCTAGAGCTAATTTAATGCCAACGATTTCGAAACCCCATTCAAGTGAATGGGGAAAAAAATCGTACGTTAACGCCAATATCGCGAAAACCGGCGAACGAAACCCTTAGCAATCCAAATGCACACGATTCCTCAATGAGCCGCACGTTTTGATGTCTCCCATGTCTGTGTAGTGTGAAAACTGTAGGAGAAATGGCGAAGCAAACTTTTGGATAGAAGAAAAATAATAATAAGTATGAGAGATTCTAAGATTGTGCTTGCCTATCTGCAAGCACAATAATAAAGAAGTATGAGAGATTCTAAGATTGTGCTTGCCTATCTGCAAGCACAATAATAATTGCTTTTATCTCGGAAACGGAAGGTGCGATCCTGATTCCGGGCCTCGTTCAGCTAATTTTCCACCCCGAGTCCAACGCCGCCATCCGTGAGTCTCTACGAGTTACGGTTGCGGAGATATGTTGCTGTAGCGCCCCCCATAGGCAAACAATAGCGCCCCCTACACGCCAAATGACACTTTCTTTTCTGAAATCAGCTCAGAAGTGTCAAGTGTCATACAAGAAGGAAGGCTGGCCATAATTCCAATGAATCAGCACTTCCTGCCGCCCTTCAAAATAAAACAATTTAGAAGGGACAGGTTCTGAATGCTGCTATAGCGCCCCCTAGAGGCGAAATGACACAATATTTGTCCTATAGGCTCAGAGTACATCCTTCCACACCTGGACCAAGTTTGGTTCGCATCGGGCGATCTTTGTGAAATAGGCCCCACCCACAGAACTTTGGAAGTCGATTATATCGCAACGGTGCGGAATTTCAAAAAAACGCAAAATAAGTTTTGTGCGGGACAGTCCACACACGCTCTGTGATGTGGTTTGGTGAAGATCGGGCAAAATTTGAAGGAGAAATAGCGAAAAAACGCTTTTCGACAAAATTCAAAATGGCGGAAAATCTAGTTAGACGGAAATGGGCGGGGCCTATATCAGCAGATGCGGAATGGCCCAAGGAATCTAGGGAAAAAAGAATTTTGAATGTAGCCCTTACGGTTCAAAAGTTATGGACCAAAACGTAAGGGTGGCTGTTATAGCGCCACCATCTGGTCAAATAGTGTAATTTTCCCGCACAGAGTAAAAGGTGACTCCGTAAACCTACCTGCAAAGTTTGGTAATGGCAGGTCATACGGTGTCTGAGCTAGAGCTAATTTAATGCCAACAATTTCGAAACCCCATTCAAGTGAATGGGAAAAAAAATCGTACGTTAACGCCAATATCGCGAAACCCGGCCAACGAAACCCTTAGCAATCCAAATGCACACGATTCCTCAATGAGCCGCACGTTTTGATGTCTCCCATGTCTGTGTAGTGTGAAAACTGTAGGAGAAATGGCGAACCAAACTTTTGACCAGAAGAAAACAGAATAATAAAGATAAAGAAGTATGAGAGATTCTAAGATTGTGCTTGCCTATCTGCAAGCACAATAACTAGAACGGGCTAAATTTGCTGAAGCAAATTTGATTGTGCTTGCTCCCGCGTGACGCTCCGCCCCCCTTGCACCGCCCCTGCCTTAGACCCCGCCCTCCCATCCAGTATCAATACAGCCCCAATCGGCAATGTGTAGCTAGGACGTGTTTAGGCCGTTGCAAGGGTGTATTAACTGGATGCTATGGTGTTTTCGGCTCATCGGTATAGGGCATTCGTAGATCGTTGCTAGGGTGTACTAAGTATTTGTGGGCGGGAAATGGGCGGGCCTTTGTGAGTACAAGCGGGAGGAGCCAAGGAAACCAGGGCAGAAAGAATTTTGATCATATAAGCTACGGTTCCAAACTTACCAACCAAAACGTAAAGAGGGCAGCTATAGCGCCACCGTGAGGTTAATCGGTATAATTGTTTAGGCCAGAGTAGAAGAGTACTCTATGAACCTATGTACACAATTTGGGAACAGTCGCTCTTACGGTTTGTGAGATACAGCTACTGAATGCTGCTATAGCGCCCCCTATAGGCAAAATGACACAATTTTATTTTTATCAGCTCAGAGTACATATGTGCATACCTGGACCAAGTTTGGTTCGGATCGGACAATGTGGTCCGGAGTTATGGCGGTTTTTGTGAAGTAGGCCCCACCCACCCCCGCCCCCTACAGGCCAAATGACACTTTATTTTCTGAAATCAGCTCAGAAGTGTCAAGTGTCAATACAAGAAGGAAGGCTGGCCATAATTCCAATGAATCAGCACTTCCTGCCGCCCTTCAAAATAAAACAATTTAGAAGGAACAGGTACTGAATGCTGCTATAGCGCCCCCTAAAGGCGAAATGGCACAATATTTGTCCTATAGGCTCAGAGTACATCCGTCCACACCTGTACCAAGTTTGGTTAGCATCGGACGATCTTTGTGAAATAGGCCCCACCCACAGAACTTTGGAAGTCGATTATATCGCAACGGTGCGGAATTTCAAAAATACGCAAAATAAGTTTTGTGCGGGACAGTCCACACACGCTCTGTGATGTGGTTTGGTGAAGATCGGGCAAAATTTGAAGGAGAAATAGCGAAAAAACGCTTTTCGACAAAATTCAAAATGGCGGAAAATCTAGTTAGACGGAAATGGGCGGGGCCTATATCAGCAGATGCGGAATGACCCAAGGAATCCAGGGAAAAAAGAATTTTGAATGTAGCCCTTACGGTTCAAAAGTTATGGACCAAAACGTAAGGACGGCTGTTATAGCGCCACCATCTGGTCAAATAGTGGAATTTTCCCGCACAGAGTAAAAGGTGACTCTGTAAACCTACCTACAAAGTTTGGTAATAGCAGGTCATACGGTGTCTGAGCTAGAGCTAATTTAATGCCAACGATTTCGAAACCCCATTCAAGTGAATGGGAAAAAAAATTGTACGTTAACGCCAATATCGCGAAAACCGGCGAACGAAACCCTTAGCAATCCAAATGCACACGATTCCTCAATGAGCCGCACGTTTTGATGTCTCCCATGTCTGTGTAGTGTGAAAACTGTAGGAGAAATGGCGAACCAAACTTTTGACCAGAAGAAAACAGAATAAAGAAATAATAAAATTAAGTATGAGAGATTCTAAGATTGTGCTTGCCTATCTGCAAGCACAATAACTAGAACGGGCTAAATTTGCTGAAGCAAATTTGATTGTGCTTGCTCCCGCGTGACGCTCCGCCCCCCTTGCACCGCCCCTGCCTTAGACCCCGCCCTCCCATCCAGTATCAATACAGCCCCAATCGGCAATGTGTAGCTAGGACGTGTTTAGGCCGTTGCAAGGGTGTATTAACTGGATGCTATGGTGTTACAGGTACTGAATGCTGCTATAGCGCCCCCAAGAGGCGAAATGACACAATATTTGTCCTATAGGCTCAGAGTACATCCGTTCACACCTGTACCAAGTTTGGTTAGCATCGGACGATCTTTGTGAAATAGGCCCCACCCACAGAACTTTGGAGGTCGATTATATCGCAACGGTGCGGAATTTCAAAAAAACGCAAAATAAGTTTTGTGCGGGACAGTCCACACACGCTCTGTGATGTGGTTTGGTGAAGATCGGGCAACATTTGAAGGAGAAATAGCGAAAAAACACTTTTCAACAAAATTCAAAATGGCGGAAAATCTAGTTAGACGGAAATGGGCGGGGCCTATATCAGCAGATGCGGAATGACCCAAGGAATCCAGGGAAACAAGAATTTTGAATGTAGCCCTTACGGTTCAAAAGTTATGGACCAACACGTAAGGATGGCTGTTATAGCGCCCCCTAGAGGCGAAATGACACAATAGTTGTCCTATAGGCTCAGAGTACATCCGTCCACACCTGTACCAAGTTTGGTTAGCATCGGACGATCTTTGTGAAATAGGCCCCACCCACAGAAATTTGGAGGTCGATTATATCGCAACGGTGCGGAATTTCAAAAAAACGCAAAATAAGTTTTGTGCGGGACAGTCCACACACGCTCTGTGATGTGGTTTGGTGAAGATCGGGCAAAATTTGAAGGAGAAATAGCGAAAAAACGCTTTTCGACAAAATTCAAAATGGCGGAAAATCTAGTTAGACGGAAATGGGCGGGGCCTATATCAGCAGATGCGGAATAACCCAAGGAATCCAGGGAAAAAATAATTTTGAATGTAGCCCTTACAGTTCAAAAGTTATGGACCAAAACGTAAGGACGGCTGTTATAGCGCCACCATCTGGTCAAATACTACAATTTTCCCGCACAGAGTAAAAGGTGACTCTGTAAACCTACCTACAAAGTTTGGTAATAGCAGGTCATACGGTGTCTGAGCTAGAGCTAATTTAATGCCAACGATTTCGAAACCCCATTCAAGTGAATGGGGAAAAAAATCGTACGTTAACGCCAATATCGCGAAAACCGGCGAACGAAACCCTTAGCAATCCAAATGCACACGATTCCTCAATGAGCCGCACGTTTTGATGTCTCCCATGTCTGTGTAGTGTGAAAACTGTAGGAGAAATGGTGAAGCAAACTTTTGGATAGAAGAAAAATAATAATAAAAAGAAAAAGAATAAGTATGAGAGATTCTAAGATTGTGCTTGCCTATCTGCAAGCACAATAATAAACTAGAACGGGCTAAATTTGCTGAAGCAAATTTGATTGTGCTTGCTCCCGCGTGACGCTCCGCCCCCCTTGCACCGCCCCTGCCTTAGACCCCGCCCTCCCATCCAGCATCAATACAGCCCCAATCGGCAATGTGTAGCTAGTACGTGTTTAGGCCGTTGCAAGGGTGTATTAACTGGATGCTATGGTGTTACAGGTACTGAAGGCTGCTATAGCGCCCCCTAGAGGCGAAATGACACAATATTTGTCCTATAGGCTCAGAGTACATCCGTCCACACCTGTACCAAGTTTGGTTAGCATCGGACGATCTTTGTGAAATAGGCCCCACCCACAGAACTTTGGAGGTCAATTATATCGCAACGGTGCGGAATTTAAAAAAAACGCAAAATAAGTTTTGTGCGGGACAGTCCACACACGCTCTGTGATGTGGTTTGGTGAAGATCGGGCAAAATTTGAAGGAGAAATAGCGAAAAAACGCTTTTCGACAAAATTCAAAATGGCGGGAAATCTAGTTAGACGGAAATGGGCGGGGCCTATATCAGCAGATGCGGAATGACCCAAGGAATCCAGGGAAAAAAGAATTTTGAATGTAGCCCTTACGGTTCAAAAGTTATGGACCAAAACGTAAGGACGGCTGTTATAGCGCCACCATCTGGTCAAATACTAAAATTTTCCCGCACAGAGTAAAAGGTGACTCTGTAAACCTACCTACAAAGTTTGGTAATAGCAGGTCATACGGTGTCTGAGCTAGAGCTAATTTAATGCCAACGATTTCGAAACCCCATTCAAGTGAATGGGGAAAAAAAATCGTACGTTAACGCCAATATCGCGAAAACCGGCGAACGAAACCCTTAGCAATCCAAATGCACACGATTCCTCAATGAGCCGCACGTTTTGATGTCTCCCATGTCTGTGTAGTGTGAAAACTGTAGGAGAAATGGCAAAGCAAACTTTTGACCAGAAGAAAACAGAATAATAAATAAATAAATAAAACTAGAACGGGCTAAATTTGCTGAAGCAAATTTGATTGTGCTTGCTCCCGCGTGACGCTCCGCCCCCCTTGCACCGCCCCTGCCTTAGACCCCACCCTCCCATCCAGTATAAATACAGCCTCAATCGGCACTGTGTAGCTCAGACGTGTTTAGGCGGTTGCCAGGGTGTATTAACTGGTTGCTAGGGTGTTTTTGGCTGATCACTATAGGGTGTTCGTAGATCGTTGCTAGGGTGTACTAATTCGTTTTGGGCATGAAATGGGCGGGCCTTTGTGAGTACAAGCGGGAGGAGCCAAGGAAACCAGGGCAGAAAGAATTTTGATCGTAGAAGCTACGGTTCCAAACTTACGAACCAAAACGTAAAGAGGGCAGCTATAGCGCCACCGTGAGGTCAATCGATATAATTTTTTAGGCCAGATTAGAAGAGTACTCTATGAACCTATGTATCAGATGTTAGTTAACACCCCCAAGTTTATACAAACCACAAAAGCCAATCAAAACCGATTTTCACAGTATGGGACCTTTAATTTAATGCATTTTTTTTGTCTACATCATTCTCTCTACGCAACATTCAACACTCCTGCTCAGAGTTGCTCTTAAGCTCTATTTATCTGGTCAAATCTCACCGGATTCCTGTTTCCAGTACACTTTTAGCATTTGGTTTTTAGCAGAGAAGAGGTGGAGCTGCTCAAAACATACGGCATGCATATTAGAGCGAGACCATGAGTGATATACCCCTTGTGATACAAGTATAGGTGTGTCTGATGTCTACATAATAGCGTGCGTGCGTCAATACAAGAAGGAAGGCTGGCCATAATTCCAATGAATCAGCACTTCCTGCCGCCCTTCAAAATAAAACTATTTAGAAGGGACAGGTTCTGAATGCTGCTATAGCGCCCTCTAAAGGCGAAATGACACAATATTTGTCCTATAGGCTCAGAGTACATCCTTCCACACCTGGACCAAGTTTGGTTCGCATCGGACGATTTTTGTGAAATAGGCCCCACCCACAGAACTTTGGAGGTCGATTATATCGCAACGGTGCGGAATTTCAAAAAAACGCAAAATAAGTTTTGTGCGGGACAGTCCACACACGCTCTGTGATGTGGTTTGGTGAAGATCGGGCAAAATTTGAAAGAGAAATAGCGAAAAAACGCTTTTCGACAAAATTCAAAATGGTGGAAAATCTGGTTAGACGGAAATGGGCGGGGCCTATATCAGCAGATGCGGAATGACCCAAGGAATCCAGGGAAAAAAGAATTTTGAATGTAGCCCTTACGGTTCAAAAGTTATGGACCAAAATGTAAGGAATGCTGCTATAGCGCCCCCTAGAGGCGAAATGACACAATATTTGTCATATAGGCTCAGAGAACATCCGTCCACACCTGTACCAAGTTTGGTTAGCATCGGACGATCTTTGTGAAATAGGCCCCACCCACAGAACTTTGGAGGTCGATTATATGGCAACGGTGCGGAATTTCAAAAAAACGCAAAATAAGTTTTGTGCGGGACAGTCCACACACGCTCTGTGATGTGGTTTGGTGAAGATCGGGCAAAATTTGAAGGAGAAATAGCGAAAAAACGCTTTTCGACAAAATTCAAAATGGCGGAAAATCTAGTTAGACGGAAATGGGCGGGGCCTATATCAGCAGATGCGGAATGACCCAAGGAATCCAGGGGAAAAAGAATTTTGAGTGTAGCCCTTACGGTTAAAAAGTTATGGACCAAAACGTAAGGACGGCTGTTATAGCGCCACCATCTGGTCAAATACTAAAATTTTCCCGCACAGAGTAAAAGGTGACTCTGTAAACCTACCTACAAAGTTTGGTAATAGCAGATCATACGGTGTCTGAGCTAGAGCTAATTTAATGCCAACGATTTCGAAACCCCATTCAAGTGAATGGGAAAAAAAATCGTACGTTAACGCGAATATCGCGAAAACCGGCGAACGAAACCCTTAGCAATCCAAATGCACACGATTCCTCAATGAGCCGCACGTTTTGATGTCTCTCATGTCTGTGTAGTGTGAAAACTGTAGGAGAAATGGCGAACCAAACTTTTGACCAGAAGAAAACAGAATAAAGAAAGATAAAGAAGTATGAGAGATTCTAAGATTGTGCTTGCCTATCTGCAAGCACAATAATTAAGTATGAGAGATTCTAAGATTGTGCTTGCCTATCTGCAAGCACAATAACTAGAACGGGCTAAATTTGCTGAAGCAAATTTGATTGTGCTTGCTCCCCCGTGATGCTCCGCCCCCCTTGCACCGCCCCTGCCTTAGACCCCGCCCTCCCATCCACTATCAATACAGCCCCAATCGGCAATGTGTAGCTAGGACGTGTTTAGGCCGTTGCAAGGGTGTATTAACTGGATGGTATGGTGTGTTCGGCTCATCGGTATAGGGCATTCGTAGATCGGTGCTAGGGTGTACTAAGTAGTTGTGGGCGGGAAATGGGCGGGCCTTTGTGAGTACAAGCGGGAGGAGCCAAGGAAACCAGGGCAGAAAGAATTTTGATCGTAGAAGCTATGGTTCCAAACTTACAAACCAAAACGTAAAGAGGGCAGCTATAGCGCCACCGTGAGGTCAATTGGTATATTTTTTTAGGCCAGATTAGAAGAGTACTCTATGAACCTATGTACCCAATTTGGGAACAGTCGCTCTTACAGTTTGTGAGATACAGCTACTGAATGCTGCTATAGCGCCCCCTATAGGCGAAATGACACAATTTTATTTTTATCAGCTCAGAGTACATATGTGCATACCTGGACCAAGTTTGGTTCGGATCGGACAATGTGGTCCGGAGTTATGGTGGTTTTTGTGAAGTAGGCCCCACCCACCCCCGCCCCCTACAGGCCAAATGACACTTTCTTTTCTGAAATCAGCTCAGAAGTGTCAAGTGTCATACAAGAAAGAAGGCTGGCCATAATTCCAATGAATCAGCACTTCCTGCTGCCCTTCAAAATAAACCAATTTAGAAGGTACAGGTACTGAATGCTGCTATAGCGCCCCCTAGAGGCGAAATGACAAAATATTTGTCCTATAGGCTCAGAGTACATCCGTCCACACCTGTACCAAGTTTGGTTAGCATCGGACGATCTTTGTGAAATAGGCCCCACCCACAGAACTTTGGAGGTCGATTATATCGCAACGGTGCGGAATTTCAAAAAAACGCAAAATAAGTTTTGTGCGGGACAGTCCACACACGCTCTGTGATGTGGTTTGGTGAAGATCGGGCAAAATTTGAAGGAGAAATAGCGAAAAAACGCTTTTCGACAAAATTCAAAATGGCGGAAAATCTAGTTAGACGGAAATGGGCGGGGCCTATATCAGCAGATGCGGAATGACCCAAGGAATCCAGGGAAAAAAGAATTTTGAATGTAGCCCTTACGGTTCAAAAGTTATGGACCAAAACGTAAGGACGGCTGTTATAGCGCCACCATCTGGTCAAATAGTGGAATTTTCCCGCACAGAGTAAAAGGTGACTCTGTAAACCTACCTACAAAGTTTGGTAATAGCAGGTCATACGGTGTCTGAGCTAGAGCTAATTTAATGCCAACGATTTCGAAACCCCATTCAAGTGAATGGGGAAAAAAATCGTACGTTAACGCCAATATCGCGAAAACCGGCGAACGAAACCCTTAGCAATCCAAATGCACACGATTCCTCAATGAGCCGCACGTTTTGATGTCTCCCATGTCTGTGTAGTGTGAAAACTGTAGGAGAAATGGCAAAGCAAACTTTTGGATAGAAGAAAAATAATAAAAAGAATAATAAGTATGAGAGATTCTAAGATTGTGCTTGCCTATCTGCAAGCACAATAATAAATAAAATTAAGTATGAGAGATTCTAAGATTGTGCTTGCCTATCTGCAAGCACAATAATTATTTGTTTTGAAAATGGGCAACATAACCTCTGTCTTTCTTGCTTGTATGTGTCTGAGCCTGCTGTGTCTGAGTTTTCTCCATAGATGGTATATTAAATAAGTTTCCCCACATTTTTAAGATGATAATAATCTTTATGCCTTATAAATTAGCTGTTTCTTTTTCTTTTTTCACTGCCCCGCCCCGCTTTCAGTGCGCAGAGGAGGGGGCGGGGCTGCTGTCTGGACACGGAACTGGTGCTCCATCCCTGGCTACAGCACGGAGGCAAGAGAGAGAAAACGCATTTTGAAACGTCGAAGAAATTGTCATTTTGGACTGACTACGCGTTTGTGTCTAAACGAATGTGAGTAACCAAGTCGCTTCCTAGCCGACACCGCTTATGAAGCAGTCAACGAATGAGCTAACGTTAGCGTTAACAGTTAGCCACTGTTAGCTTGATTGGTAGCTAGCGTTAGTTGTCCTCCCAAATAGGTAACGTTATCTGACAGCTAGCTACTGATAAACTCGCTATGCCTGCCAGCAAACGCTAAGATTAAGATGTTGTAACACAAAAACATGTTTATGTTTGGGCTCACTTTGAATACGTTACAGCAGCATACCCTCCTGCATGATAGACAACGATTTCACGGCAGGTTGTTCAACAACAACAACAACAACAACAACAACAACAAGGTTTAGCTACGTTAACGTGTTACTGTCTTGGCCCAACTGTTTGCTGCATCATGTACATTATGTAGCGTTAGAAACATGAACAAGCGTTGGTTTCTTCATTGTCCCTGGTGGTGGCCAGCCAATAACGATGATGTACAAAAAAGGCAAGGGGAAAAGTTTCCATGTTAAGGACCCCAAGTCACAGATACCTTACCGTACACCCCCATGTGATAAGGGGGTTGTCCTTTGTGTTGTCAGTCTGTGTTGTAGTACAGTAGGTGGGTGCCGTTAGATAATAACAGTAGAGAGAAATAACAGTGTCTGGTTATGAAAACGTATAGTGCATGAGGTAACATTACATTTCATGTACATTATTCAAAATTCTTCTGGGGAACCCCCTGGAATTCCCTCATGGACCATGGGGGTCCATGGACCGCAGTTTGGGAGCTACTGGATTATGTTGGCTCCATTCTGTGCTCTGTGTCAGCTGTGCTGCCAGCTCTGTTTAGGTAATTTCACCATGATCCTGTTAGTTTACCAGTGCATGCCACCTTTGCCAACATATACAAGGCAGCCAAAGCAATGTTTGACTCGCTCAGTAGCATCTTTGTTAACATCTAAGGCAGGGGTCACCAACCTTTTTGAGGTCGAGGGCTACCTGAAGGGTAGAGAGTCATGTCGGGGGCTACCTGTTGAAATTTGCTCGATTTACCTTTAAATAATGAGTATTATGCATTTAATCGAGACATACACTCTTTTCTTTCACTGTTGTGAAGAAGAACTCTTCCTCCCACTCCTCTTGAAATTGGTAATGTTTTTTCTTTCATTTTTCTGCCATTGTTCTTGCGTTCCATCATTTATCTTAGCCGACTGATATAATCATTGGCAGCTGGCAGTCGCACTGTCGCAGAGTGAATGACGTAGTGACGTAACGTAAAACTAAACTTTGACCCCAGCCCAGGCGGATCAAAATAGTTAATCAATAATTAATTATACACAGACAATAAATTATACACAGACAATAAACGTTTTTAAAACGTATGCATTGTTAAACAAATTATTTTCTACATTTGTGTGTTATTGTGGGAAGGGAGGAGAAAAACAAATAAAAAATTAATTTTTCTGATTATATTTTTTTGTTTCGTTTTTTTGTTTTTTCTTTCTTTCCCCTGTGGCTGAGCCTGTTTGTCTGTTTTGTCTTGTTTGTGTAAAAAAAAACATTTTTCTGAACGTGGCTTGCGGGCGCCACAGCGCCACCCCGCGGGCGACTGGTTGGCTACCACTGATCTAAGGGCTTGGGTCCACGTAGCATTTTTCTGTATTTCTTTGGTGTGGAAAAAACTCTGCCTGGAGCGCTTTTTCTGAGGAGAAATCAAAGCAGATGATAAGGTCACCTGCTGCTATAGCTCACAAACAAGTTGGTTAGCACTTCTAGCAGACAATACATTGTTGTGGAACAAGCAAAGGCTTACCAGATATTTCCAATAGATGTCCGGTATCCATGAGATTGCTGTTACAGTAACGTCAATTCAATCATTTCAACATTCTATTTCTCCACCACCAGCACTTTGACTTTCCTCCATATTGTTGTTGCTATACACGGTATGAGAAACAGCCAGCGTCTCCATCACTGCAATTGGTTGGCTGGAAAAAGCGGTTCACGTCATCTTTTCTGAAAAGTTCAACATTTCAGAACTTTTGAAAGCACTCCGCTCTGATGAAAACACTCTGTCTGTGGCCGCATTTTGTGCAGCCCACGGCCGCCTCCCGTTGCTTTTAATGAGGAAAGGGCGCTGCGCTCAGGAAAAAACACTATTGGACTCTCGGCCTAAGTTGGTAAAATATAGATTTCCCAGCAGAACACTCTTCTAAGTCACTGCATTGTCAAATTGGCCTAGTGTGGTATAGGCTCTTTCCACATCTTTTTCTCAATGCTTCTACATTGAGAAACCGGTGCATTACAACATACTACTATGCCATGGCCTGCACTAAATCACTCCACATCAACCTGCCCCAAATTTTTAATTTGTTCCTATGTAACCAAAAATAAAATTCAAAAATAGAAAAAGTATCCTGTAGCAAAAATATAGTCTCTTTGCCTTATCATTCAGGGGGATTCAAAGTCAATTTCTTTTCATTTTCAGGGAATAACCTTGAGAAAAAGAAACAGATAACTATATACATCCGGCTGTGGGGCGGCTGTGGCTCACGAGGTAGAACGGGTCGTCCACTAATCAAAAGGTTGGTGGTTCGATCAACGGCTCCTCCAGTCCGCATGTCCAAGTGTCCTTGGGCAAGACACTGAACCCCGAATTGCTCCCGATGGCTGTGCCAGCACCCTGCGTGGCAGCTTGCCGCCTCGACGGTGTGTGAATGGGTGAATGTAGGCACATTGTAAAGCGCTTTGGATAAAAGCGCTATGTAAATGCAGTCCATTTACCATTTACCTCCAGAGAGAGAAAGGTAAAGGGGAGGGTGGTAAAATAAAAACGCCAGTAGCAATTTGGCCTTGCACGGTTGCATATATTATAGTGAGATAATTGGACACCAATGAGAATGTAATAAGGAAAATATAATGTTCCTCATATCCTCTTATCATTATGGTGTAAAATAACCATTTTCAATCCCCCAGGCTCTTTCTGTTTCTATTTACAGCTTGGAGGAAGGAACAACATCCCTGAGCAACAGAAAAGGCTTTAATAACATTTAGTACCACATCAGAGGAAGGTACCAATAGTCTGAAAGTGAACTGAGGGTACAAACATGGTTTTTCACTGCCCCAGGCTGTTGAGATGATGCTGCCCTATCCTTGTTTTGAGGAGGGAAATGTTCAAGTTCCTAGTAGTTTTGAACAAAGCTCAGCTGGAGGGGGATGTTAATGGCCAAGGGAGATGGTTATTTCCCAGCTTCTAATATACACTTTGACACATACAGTATACAGTACACAGCTTTGAAACGCTGGAGGTGGTTTGCGATTGTGATTGGTCCACTTAGGATAATACCTGAGACATCAACAAGAAGGTGGCATTATAAACCTGAAGGTTGAGGCTTGATGAAAACGGGTAAAGCATACACCGAAGAAAAACTCCCACTCACAAGTCTTTAGTTTAGTTTAGTTTATGTGAGGATCCCCATTAGAAGCACACATATGTACCTCTCGTCTTCCTGGGGTCCTGATCGGTGGTCTTTGATCGTAGCATGTTTAATGCTCGGCTTTGGCTGTAATTCTACATAGCGTGCTAATGCTAATACGAGGGATCAGGATGTTGGTTACATACAAATGGCTTTAACAGCTTCTGGGGACAACTGCCGTTCCTTTTAAACAGTGAAACCACACCCTCTCTGAACTCTTAACGGCTCCTTCATACTTTAAGACACTCAATTTAAACGAATTACTGGTGACTCTTAATTCAGCTTTAATTTATCTTTTGTACTGTTTTAGAAATCACAGTTTATGTTTTATGCTTTCTTCAGCCTTTATAATGGGACCATATGGAGCCAGCCTTGAGTGTGTCTCAATCTAGCAGGCTGTGCTTTTGACTAAATCCACACATTTTAAAAGTGCGACAGTTCACACAACTTTAACACTACATACAGTACATATATTATACTGTACATGGATGGTACCCTTTTAGCTACTTCTGCTAACACTCAGAAAGTCAAAATATAAGCGATGTGATGTATCGTTATAGAGATATTAATGTTTGTTTAGCACAGCTTTTCAGCTTTATAATCATTGATCAGATCGGATTCTACTTCTTTTTCCTCTCCGATATCGATCCAGTTAATTTTTGGTCGGATCGGCTCCGATACCGATACTGAGTATCGGATCGGACCATCCCTAGTAATAAGGAGGTCGTGTTGAGAGCTGGGGCCTGGAGAATACAGATGAACGGCTAGGTTCAGCTGTAGTATGGCTGGCCGCTTTTCATACAAGAGAACCTTCAGATTCCCTGAGTCCCTTGCCTGATAGAAAACTTCTGAGAGGCTGATGAGGAGGAGAGCCTCATGTGCCCCAGCTGTAAAAAAAAAAAAATCAATTTTCTCTACAACACAGGCACAGCTCTGAGGCCCCCCTAACTCGGGCTTTTGCACTTTATAGATGATGGGCAAAGCTGACTTGAAAATGAATAATTCTAACTCCATACTAGACGTGTGTCGGAGGCCCAGAAGGGCATTACTCACTCTAGCCTAAATGGGCTGATCTCAGCTGGCTGCTCAGAGTCCAAGCCAGATCTGTGCTTTGGGTCTCTCTCTCTGTCTCAGGGTTTTTCCTGGCTCAGACAGAGTCAGAACGGGCCTTTGGGGGGTGACTAAGCACGTCGGTAAGCATGATCGGGCTGATCATGCTTACTGTCGTGCGTACATTTGACTTTTGGGTTAGTGTCAGTCAGGGTTCCTGAACACTATCAGTCATTGTCAGAAATTGTGGAGCAATGTGTTTTGCGCAGCACCCCAAGTTTCAGCCATCCAGCCATTTCAACGTACAAATGTATGACTTTTTGAAATTCTCTAAATTGATATGGTAAAAAAAATGCTTGATTTTGAGTTTGGTGTATAATTATAGTCAGAATTGTCCTCCCGATCTCAAATATATCAGTCATTGTCAGAATTTATGGAGCAAGGTGTTTTTTTTACAGCACCACAAGTTTTAGAAAGGAAGCCAATCAAAGGTACAGATGTGGGACTTTAACTTTGAAATGATCTAAATCTAAAAATTATACAAAATGTTTGATTTTGAGTTTGTATCAGGTTAGTATGCAGCCAGGGTTGTCCTGACCTGAACTCAAATATATCAGGCCTTTGGGGCGTGGCTAGAACCACAATTATTCTATCTATGCAGGAGAAAGTGTGTGTCTCTGTGCTCTTGTGCACTGTGTAGGCCTGTTTCTGTCAGGACACGCTTCTGTTGGTGGAAGGCTGACTGTTTCTGCCAGGACACGCTTCTGTTGGAGGGCTGAATGCAAATCAAGCAGATCACACTAAAGCATACAAGCATCACCAAGACAAGTTCTCTTATTTAGAAATCCTCCTTAGGTCGGTCATTTTATTATGCCCTATTATTCAGTCTTGCGTTGTTTAAAGTGCCCACTAAACTAGAAACAGTAAACCTCATCGACTGAAAATTCACACCATTACGGGTGGCACTGTTGCATGGAGAGACAGCGGTTATTAGTCTTTCCGGTTGCTGTAATTGTCTTTGGGGCCCGGTCTTTCACCAATCTGCCTCCCAATTTCGAAACAACTTGTGTTACACTCAAGAGCTTGCTTCGATTCAGACTCAAGAGGGTGTTTTTTCTCTCAGTCCCCACAGCACTGTCCCAGGCCGCTGAGCAGCACTCCCAATTAGCATAATATGCCATGTCTTCCTTTTTCTTTCTGCTGAATCGTGTGACCATCGGTGTCTGAATTGTTAATGGGATATCGACAGGTGGCAGCTTCAGGTCTCGGTGGAGTGAACTCCTCCATCCCTGGCATTGAAAAGTGCACACACGGGACGGAGTCACCGATGCACGCCAGTAGCCCCGCCCCCTTACCTAATTAATAGTCATCTTTCCGTGACACTGACGAATTAAGCGACAGCCTGGTCGGAAATGAAGTTTCGGAGCTTAGCTGAACTGGTGGCAATTAGTTGTTGTTATCCTAATTGGTGTTTCTGTGTGAAGATTCCAGGACATTTTGCACATTTATTACTGCCAAGGTGAAAGATTTGCATGCAGTGCCGGTGCAAGACAGATCCAAAGAGTGCACGACTATTGTTTTACGCTTTGCCTCTTTGGAGGAGTGTTAATTAGTTTTTGGGGCAAATTCTCTAAATCCTTTAGCCGGAGAGAGGAGTGGGTCGCCGTGTGCCAACTTGCACGTCTCCCTGGCATTCAGAAGAGATAATATTGTTGTGTAATTTCAATTTCAAACGGTTATGTTCTCCCAGATTACATTATTTATATATCACAAAGGCAGCAGATTAATCTACTTATATGATGCAATATGTGCTCGTCGTAATTCAGCTGTGTTGCTATATCAAGAATGAATTCTTCTGCTGCTGCCATCACATGCTGGACCAAACGCAACCCAAACAAAACTGTGGAACATCTCTAATCTTCTCTTCGAGTTCTACATTAAGCCCTTGATAAATCTGGAGATGCAATCAAATTCCCAATGTGAGTGTTCTAGGTAAGCTTTCTGTGTTGAAACATGCCCGCTCTCTTGTCTCCAGCAGGATGTTCCGCCTGCGGGCATTGTCGGCAGCTTCGGTGGGGCTGGTGCAGTCGCTGCGGCGCTACCATGGTGGGGCGACGCACGGGTCTGGCCGGAGGAGGCTGATGCTGGTAGCGCTGGCCGGGGTGACTGGCGTGTCTGCTGGCGCCGGACTCCTCTGGACAAGGTAGTGGTTTAATCCACCTTTGGACTATTTTTTGGACTATCCAAAGAATAATGCGTGCCTTATTGACTCCTACAGGGAAATCATCTCTTTGCTGCCCCTCTCCACGAAGGTCAGAGCACAGGGTCAGGTGGATAATAGTAGCGGACCTGGAGCTGTTAGTGACTCAGTGTCTTGCTCAAAGATGGGCAGATGCTTGCCAACACCAGAGCTTCAACATTGGTCTAGGGCCATATGAAATCCATTGTATTCATTTTTCCCCCATTTATTTTTTCCATTTTAATTTAGGGGTTAGGATCGGGGTTTTTTTTTTTTTTCTTTTTTACCGACTTTTTTCTCTCAGACAGCCTCTTCGACATGTTTCTCAAAGTGAAAACCAAGTTATGAGGGGAGGTAAGGTAACACCCCAATCCAAAACGGAATCATTTCTCTAGGCCTATTTTACAACTAGAACGGGCTAAATTTGCTGAAGCAAATTTGATTGTGCTTGCTCCCGCGTGACGCTCCGCCCCCCTTGCACCGCCCCTGCCTTAGACCCCGCCCTCCCATCCAGTATCAATACAGCCCCAATCGGCGATGTGTAGCTAGGACGTGTTTAGGCCGTTGCAAGGGTGTATTAACTGGATGCTATGGTGTTACAGGTACTGAATGCTGCTATAGCGCCCCCAAGAGGCGAAATGATACAATATTTGTCCTATAGGCTCAGAGTACATCCGTTCACACCTGTACCAAGTTTGGTTAGCATCGGACGATCTTTGTGAAATAGGCCCCACCCACAGAACTTTGGAGGTCGATTATATCGCAACGGTGCGGAATTTCAAAAAAACGCAAAATAAGTTTTGTGCGGGACAGTCCACACACGCTCTGTGATGTGGTTTGGTGAAGATCGGGCAACATTTGAAGGAGAAATAGCGAAAAAACACTTTTCAACAAAATTCAAAATGGCGGAAAATCTAGTTAGACGGAAATGGGCGGGGCCTATATCAGCAGATGCGGAATGACCCAAGGAATCCAGGGAAACAAGAATTTTGAATGTAGCCCTTACGGTTCAAAAGTTATGGACCAACACGTAAGGATGGCTGTTATAGCGCCCCCTAGAGGCGAAATGACACAATAGTTGTCCTATAGGCTCAGAGTACATCCGTCCACACCTGTACCAAGTTTGGTTAGCATCGGACGATCTTTGTGAAATAGGCCCCACCCACAGAAATTTGGAGGTCGATTATATCGCAACGGTGCGGAATTTCAAAAAAACGCAAAATAAGTTTTGTGCGGGACAGTCCACACACGCTCTGTGATGTGGTTTGGTGAAGATCGGGCAAAATTTGAAGGAGAAATAGCGAAAAAACGCTTTTCGACAAAATTCAAAATGGCGGAAAATCTAGTTAGACGGAAATGGGCGGGGCCTATATCAGCAGATGCGGAATAACCCAAGGAATCCAGGGAAAAAATAATTTTGAATGTAGCCCTTACAGTTCAAAAGTTATGGACCAAAACGTAAGGACGGCTGTTATAGCGCCACCATCTGGTCAAATACTACAATTTTCCCGCACAGAGTAAAAGGTGACTCTGTAAACCTACCTACAAAGTTTGGTAATAGCAGGTCATACGGTGTCTGAGCTAGAGCTAATTTAATGCCAACGATTTCGAAACCCCATTCAAGTGAATGGGGAAAAAAATCGTACGTTAACGCCAATATCGCGAAAACCGGCGAACGAAACCCTTAGCAATCCAAATGCACACGATTCCTCAATGAGCCGCACGTTTTGATGTCTCCCATGTCTGTGTAGTGTGAAAACTGTAGGAGAAATGGTGAAGCAAACTTTTGGATAGAAGAAAAATAATAATAAAAAGAAAAAGAATAAGTATGAGAGATTCTAAGATTGTGCTTGCCTATCTGCAAGCACAATAATTATGAAATCATTTCGGTTACTACAATAATTAGATCTACTTTTGCTTTCGTTAATTAGGCCTACTTCTATCAATTTCAGACAAATTATTTTACAGTTGATTCAATTTTTCAAATCATATGGCCCTACCGTAGTCCTCTGCTTGAAGGACAGTTTCTCTTAAGCGCTAGTCCACCCTGGCACCCAGAATGTGTGATATCTGGATTGATATGATGATGTTTCAGGAGGATGGTTTCTTAATACACACTATATATCCAGCATAGTCCTAGATTAACGACTAAAAGACTAAAGCCTGAAGACTTAAAAGGTCACTTTCATTCTTGTATTCTGTTGTTGTGGAGTTAATCACTCTTTTAAAGTCACGTTCCTTTGACCTTCCAAGCCACCACCTTCTAATGTGGATGTGAGATGGCACTGGTACTAACAAGGCTTGTGTTTAGTTAAGCCGGAGCAGAAGGCGAGGTGTGGATGTGAGAGGTCTTTGGGGACAGAATGACTGTGGTGAAGGAGGCAGCAGCATGATGGATGGTGCCTCGGGGCTTTGGAGACTGACGGGATGAGACCGTTGCAAGCCTTTACCCTGCGCCCTCGTCCCCCTGTCTCATTAAACGGAATTATTCAGCCTACGTCCCCCAGACGGGATCCAGCTATTTATTACAATTATTCCAATTTTCAATTTAGTTAGAAAATGCCCCAAGTGGGAATTTGCCATGGTAAACCTCTCCACATGCACAAACAATGGCACACACAGTGCAGCACACAATCTCTCTCTGTCACTCTCTCTGAACTCTCCTTAGCCTTAACCTACTTTTTAATTAGCCCCACCCCCATGCCAAAGGACATGGAGACCTCCCAGCAGGTCCCCCTGGTGTTCATTCATGTGAACTGTGTCTGCTTGTTGTTGAAATGCAGAGCGTACGCAGACGCAGGGCCTTCCGTCCGACACGCCGAGCAACCAGCGGGCGAGGAGGCGGAGGATGCGTCGGAGTCGGAGGCGGAGTCTGAGAAGTCGGTGGAGGCCAGCAGCAGTGGAGATGAGGGGGAAGAAGCGGGCGGCGGTGAGGGGAAAAAGAAGAAGCCACGCTCGGGATTCCGTGACCGCAAGGTAATCGATAAACAATAAACAGTCATCCGTTCCATCACGTCTGCCATTGAATTGATCTCCAGGAAGGGTTTTCGGAGCACTCCCAATCAATGTCCAATAAGCAAGCGTCAGTGTATTTTGACTGGATATTTTATGGAAACGCGCAAACCTAATCGGCATGCATTTCTACTAGGGGTGTCACAATATATCGTCCCACGAAATTTCGCGATAGTAAAACGTCACGATATGTATCGTTGAGATGAAATCTCATATCGTGAAAAAAAAAAAAAAAAAAAAAATTTTTTTTTTTTTTTTTTTTTTTCAAAAATAGTCAAAGAAACGTCTTTGTTTGTTGAAGTTCAATGTGTGGAAAGTAGTTCAGTTGAACAAGTCTCTGAAGAGACACATGAGAAGTTATACAGGAGAGAAACCATTCAATTGAGTTTCTGGCAAAACTGTTTACTTGACAGGAAAAACTGAAGATGCATAAAAAATAGACTAAGAAAAGTCTTGTTGTTTGAGTTTGAAGAAAAACTGAAGATGCATAATGAGAATTTATACTGCTGAGAAACCTTTTAGTTCAAAGTAAATCTAAGTGACGGTGTAACTCATTCTATTTCAAGATAAGCCTTATCTCCAATCTCATGTTTTTTCTAGTTGTTATTGTAATAACAATTTCCCACAACAGCATGTTTTGTATTTGTGCATTTCAAATAAAATACTACTTTTCCAGTCATATATTGTCATTATTCAAGTTTAAAAAAATATTGTTAAAATCGTATCGTATCGTATCGTTATCGTGAACCCAGTATCGTGATACGTATCGTATCGTGAACTGAGTGTATCGTGACACCCCTAATTTCTACTGTCACACATGTAGCAGCCAAAAGATTTCATTGAGGTTATTAAAGGGACAGCTCACCCTAAAATCCAAAATACATATTTTCCCTCTCACCTGTAGTGCTATTTATCCATCTATATCGGTTTGTGTTAGTTGCCTTTTGGAGATATCGGCCGCAGAGTCTCTGCCTTCTCTCCAATACAATGGAACTGGATGGCACTCGGCTTGTGGTGCTCAAAGTGCCAAAGAAATACATTTGATAAACTCAACAGCAATGTCTCTTTCCAGAAATCATGACCCGGTTACTCAAGATAATCCACAGACCTTGTTATGAGCAGTTTCATGGAGGAACTATTTTCTTTTGACCGAACTACACCCGCTAGCTGCTAGCTAGTTCCTACATGAGTAACCGGGTCATGATTTCTGGAAAGAGACAATGCTGTTGAGTTTTTCAAATTTGTTTTGTTGGTGCTTCGAGCACTACAAGACGAGTGCATCCAGTTCCATTGTATTCAAGAGAAGGCAGACATCTCTGCGGCCGATATCCCCAAAATTCAGGCAACTATCCCAAAACGATATAGATGGATAAATAGCACTACAGGTGAGAGGAAAAATATGTATTTTGGATTTTAGGGTGAGCTGTCCCTTTAAGGCAGTGGATGACAGAGGAACAGGAAAGAGGAGCGCCTTTGGTATGATGCCAATGCAGCCAAATAAAGTGTGTGCCACACTACATCATTACTGTCTGAGGAACAGGTAGAATGAAAAGAGGAAAGACTATTATCAGTAAGTGCCACTTCTCCAAATAAAATCTGATGCATTAGGACATTATTGTCCACTGAAAGCTAATTGAATCTGTGGGCGTGTCTCTCTCTCGCACCGCAGGCAGGAGGGTGAACTAATAATTAGTGTGGAGGTTGGCGGTGAATATAGGTTGTTTTTGCGAGCGCACTGAGAATGTCAGACAAAGAGCCTAGTTGTCTGCAACATGGTTGTGTCTAGACTGTCCTGACATCCTTGAAATTGTCAAGAGTTGAAGGAGTTTTGTGGCGACAGCTCTACAAAAATCAAAGATATGACATTGTCTTCTGTCACGGTGACATCAAATACAGTTTCCCCCCTCCTAAAATACAGTTTTTCTATATTCACCCTGAAAGTGTTACAAAATGTAATACTTCCACCTTCTAGCTTTTAAGCTGCTTTGTCACTGTAGATAGATGCCACCTCTCAGATGTTATCCATATCCAAAAAGCTTTGAAAAAGAAAATAAATAAATAACTGGTGTGGCGAGTTTCAGTCCTCCTGTGTGTGAGAGAGAGAGAGAGAGAGAGAGAGAGAGAGAGAGAGAGAGAGAGAGAGAGAGAGAGAGAGAGAGAGAGAGAGAGAGAGAGAGAGAGAGAGAGAGAGAGAGAGAGAGAGAGAGAGAGAGAGAGAGAGAGAGAGAGAGAGAGAGAGAGAGAGAGAGAGAGAGGCATGGCTGGATGCTTAAAAGGCAGAGCTTATTCAGCCTCCATCAGTGTGGGTGATGCTGAGATCAATAGCCTGCAAATCGGAGGAGATGAGAGCCAGCGAGATGACAAAGTTGCTCAAGCTCTCCATCAGTCAGACACCCTCCGGCATCACCACTCGACTGTGCTATACCTCTCTCCTCCATACACTAATGGTTAGGTCTTCTGGGGACGTGCTCCTGTGATTCCTCCAGAGACCAATAGGGTCTGCTACAGAGCCCCTCCTCGATGCTGCCCCCCCTCCCCGGCAGCATGGAGGCAGTCATATCTATTCTCTCACTCACCCCCCCCCCCCCCCCAACACACAGCCTTAGCAAACTTATGAACTCATAAAGTGCTACTGTTGACCTCACAGTATTGTAATGACTCTGAGGTCTAAATAAGTAGTAAATCTGATATTGTGGTGGAATTAGTTTAGGGAAATACAGTCAACGACATGGCTGTGTGTGAATATTGTTATGAAAGTAATCAAAATTGACTGGGGGAAAAAAATCATTATTAAAGCTAAGAAGTATCACAAAAGATGTGAGAGTATGTATATATAGACAAACTTTATTATGATTGGGAATATACAGTATGTATGTGTATATGTATATTATTTCCCCTTCTTGAATTGTAAATTGAAATGTGTTCAATAAAAAAAAAGTATCACAAAAGAAGGTTGTGTTCAAAAGCTTGCAAACAGCCTCAATAGTGAATGTGTGCGCTGTACTCCAGGCAGTTTGTCCACTGCACAAACATACAACACTGCACGAAATAATCGACTGTGTGTATTATGACTGAGCCCTGCTCCAAAACAGAAAACACTTCCCAGGAAGCAAACATTGGCATAGCTAATGTGTGTATAAAAGAGTGGAATACATAAATAAAGCGGTTTTTGTCTTTGCCAAATTGTTGGGCGACAGTGTTGTAAGTGATGCTGCTACACGTTTACCCTCTTTAATTAGCTCATCATGAGTGTGCCAGTGCCAGACAGCTTAGTGTCACCTGATGGCCCCCCAGTTCTCCCCTCAGGTTTACCTGCTGTCAGCCACAGCTATCCTGTAAACAAAACGTTCAGATTTGGCAGTAATGGAGACAGGGCCTGGGGAGGGAGGTTAACATCCCTCCACCATCACGAGGACTCTCAGCGTATTTCCCTGCTGCTGCTACCTGCTTCTCTATTCTAGTCATTCCTCCACTCCCTCTCCTCTCTGCTCTTAACCCCTCTTTTACTTTATTGACCTGGCTTCCCACAGGTTGGATTATTGCCGGCTCCTTATTTCTGCGATGATTAACGTCACTGTCTGTGTAACATCCGGTCTGACGCACTTTCCACTCTTTTTGTGAGGCTATTTCATTATTTCAACGGAATTAATTTAGACATGTCTAACAATCTACCTGTCAAATTGCATATGAATGCATGGCCATGTAAATGTCCAAATAGTTTAGGAATGTGACTTTGATGAGAGAAAGGCGTAGGAAGCGCTTGGAGCGACGTTCGACGATCGTTTTTTTTTTATGCCTTACCAATCCTTATCATGACCTGTGCTCCTCCCTCTGGTTGGCAGGTGATGGAGTATGAGAACAGGATCAGGGCCTACTCGACCCCGGACAAGATCTTCCGCTACTTTGCCACGCTGAAAGTCATCAGCGAGCACGGAGACGCAGAGGTTTACATGACGCCGCAGGACTTTGTGCGCTCCATCACCCCCAACGAGAAGCAGCCTGAGAGTGAGTCTTCTCTTCTCTTCTCCCTTCCCCTGCCTCGCCTCTCTTGCTCTTCCTCAGGGGACCGCTTCGCTCTCTGATCCACTCACATGCTCCTCCTCCCTTTCTAGATGTTTCATTCTTGTTATCTGTCCTTATTTGCCCTAAATGCACCCTGGAGATGTTGCATGTGTCACAGTCACACACATGCAGGTCATTTAAGGCGATCGCTGTCCAGGGTCACATGTTCCCCGGCTGGCTCTGCCAAGGATTTCAGTTCATCCCAGTAAAGCAGCAAAGCCCCCCCGCTCTATCCAGGGAGAGGAACATTCTGCCAATGTCTGGCAGTTGAGGACTTCTGCCAGTTGCTGCATGAAGATCCCACCTACTGACCGTGTTCACCAGTATTAAGGGGGGGCTGAGAGGTGGGGAAGTGACAGATTGTTCGATCACGCTGAGTTTCGGGAAACCCTAGAAGGGGAGGTGTAGGTATGACATTAACACACAGCAGTTGGTGTAGTAATTAACGGGTTCAAACCGGGGCCGGTCGGCGGCGTCACGCACGGAGATAGTGAGAGATATCTTATCCTGCGCCGCGGGACGGTTGGGAAGGCAGGGAGCTTAATTTGGCGTAGCAACATATCATCGCCATACTTATCGTTCTCGGTCTAGAAGTCTAGAATCTTATATTTCTATCGCGCTGTAATTCAGTTTGTTTTGTCCCAGCGTTTTTGCAGTGAACGAGTATATTATTAGTTCTCCATTACAGGCGTACGGTTGAGTGCTCAGTGCAGTCAGTGTGTGAGCTGAGCGCCCTTAGCATCTTGACCGTTCAACCGCAGCGTTGTTGGAGGCGAGCCCGAGGTGTCAGCTGCTAATTTGGAGTTTGCCGGGCCTCTCACGTCCGTGCTGCTGTCTGTCTGCCCTCTGTGCTGCTCACCTCAGCACTTCCATCTATCTAACCTCCCCCCCACTCCCCTCCTCCCCTAGCCTGGCCCCTCCAGCGTCTTGGCCCCGGCGCTAATGTTCTCCCCACCTTCTCCTTGACCTCCATCTCTCCCTTCCTCGATCCCTTCCTCAGCCCTTAATCCAACCTGGAATTAAAGTCATAACGCTGAGCTGAGCTCTATTGGATGAGGGAAGGTGTTGCGAGAAGGAAGGAGAAACACCTCAGGGAGACTGCAGGCGGTGCCCTTAATTGGCAGGCAGTCCTCCTCTCCTCCTCTCCTCCTCCTCTCCAAGCTCAGCCACACAGTGAGATTACCCAGTGGACTCCCTGTGGTCCAGCTCTCCGTGTTATTATAACAATGGTCATAATGATAAGGCTTCAGCGGCTGATGATTTACTGATAAAATGAGCTGCTTTGATTTTTCTTGCTCAGCAGATTTTTCCCTTGTGTGAAGAATACCTGATCAATAATAATATATGAGAAACCAGTTTTAATTTTGATTTGTCTGTTTTTGGACCAGGTCTAGAGATAGTAGTCATCTTCTCCTTTGACTCTCTGTCGATTGTGATTTCTGACCTGGGGTTAAAGGGATTATTGATGCAGTCAGAATGCTGTGACGCCATTGGGCCGTACTGCGTGACCCCTCTTAGATTGGTTGTTTCCTCATTTGAATTGGACAGGAATTCACTTGCCTTTTGAAAAGTGTGTTATTGAATTGCCACAAAAGTCAACGAGGATACATATTTAAGTTTGTTCATTTACTGGCTACTTACCGTAAATTCCGGACTATAAGCCGCGGCTTTTTTCCCGTTTTTTGGCCTTTTTTGCCCCCTGCGGCTTATATAACGGTGCGTCTTATCTATGGATTTTTTCCAAAAAAAAAAAAAAATCTCTCTTTTTTAGCACTCTTTCTAACTATAAATCCACTTCTGTTTTAATTTCCTCTCTTGCCCTCTTTTAACAACATAACATAACATAACATAACATAACACAACACAGGTAAGCAGAAAGAAAAAGACGAAGCAATCACGCCATGAATGAGGAAATGACTCACCTGCTGGAGGCTGGAGATACACGCTTGGGCTAAACTTTTACTCCGTGAAACACTATCGATTAAGTCCGACATCGCTCAGAGGTTTTGAGCAGCTTGAAAACAAGTTTGAAAACGTGCAGAAGTCCATCCACTCACTCACTAAAGAAACTAAGGCAACCGTGAACAGAGTTTATAATGCGGAAAAGCGCATCCGCGCACTGGAGGACAAAAACAACACAGTGAGTCCGAAAATGGATAAAATGCAAAATCGAAACCCTGCACACGCAGGTTGATGACTTAATCAGCAGGAGTAAAAGAAATAACATTCGCCTGATCAATGTAAAAGAGGAGCTGAGATTGGTGACATGGACGCTTTTGTGGCAAAATCCTGTGTTACATCCTGGACCTGAAGGAAGGCGAGAAACCACCAGAGGTGGACAGGGCACACCGGGCGCCTCGGCCACGTCCAGACCCCGGCCTGCCACCGAGGGCCATCTTCATCTGCCTACTCCGCTGGCCCGACCGTCAACTCATCCTCCAGGCTGCGGGGAAGAAGCCCCTCACCTGGGAGGGTACGCGCTTTTTCGTCCGGCAGGACCTCTCCGCGTTGGTGCAACAGAAACGCGCAACATACAACAGCATCATCGAGTCAATGGATATCGCTTTGGCGTACTGTACCCAGCGAGACTCGTCATAACCAGACCGGACTATCTTTAGCACTCTTTCTAACTATAAATCCACTTCTGTTTTAATTTCCTCTCTTGCCCTCTTTTCACCACACCGCGGACACTGTGTGCCCAGCGGCGGAACAAGAGCTCAAAGTGAAACTGCCGAATATCTTTTGAGTTGGACTGGTCAATAGTACTGTGAGTAACTAAAATAAAAAAATAAAAAACGGAATTCTCTCTTCTTTAGCACTCTTTCTAACTATAAATCCACTTCTGTTTTAATTTCCTCTCTTGCCCTCTTTTCACCACACCGCGGACACTGTGTGCACTGTAAAAAAAACAAAAAATACCACAATGTGTGATTTTGTCTGGGGATTAGTGACCTGACTTTTGTTTTGTTGAAATGTTAATAAATGGGAGCTTCCCCAAACAGCCATCTCTTTCCCGACAATCCCCTCTGTGCACGAAGCCTTACATATGGTAATTAAACATCAAAACACCCGCGGCTTATAGACCGGTGCGGCTTATAGAAGAAAAAAATAGTCACCTTTGAAGGTGCGGCTTATAGACCGGTGCGTCTTATAGTCCGGAATTTACGGTAATTGGTTTAGGCCGATGTGATTATTTAGAGACAGCGGGGGAGGAAGAGAGAGAGAGAGAGGAGAAAGTGTGAGGAGGATTTGTTTGATGCTCAGCTCTTCAGCTGGGTGATCTGGTTGAACTCATCACAATGATGATAATGAGTTATTTTTGTGGACGGAGGGAGAGAATATGAATACATCAGGAACACGGCCTACTTTTCAAAAATCTCTGAACGAGAACTTTCAAAATCGAAGTAGTAATGAAGGATGTGTCTCCTGCTTGGAGAAAATGTTGAAAGAGTAGAACTCCGTGCTCAGTATGTGATGTCATGTACGTAGATGTCATGCCATAATCTAAGAAACACATCAACTCTGTAAACTTTGCTTTTTATCCCTCGTAATCATGACTGTTATTGTTGTTACTGTCCAGAAATGTTCTATGATGAATCTTCATAATTAATACCACATTTATTTTCATTCACTTTATTTCGATCTCATTTATGTTTGAATTTATGTTTTGGCAACAACAACATGTGTGCACATGCATGTCAATAAAGCTCTATGAATTTGAATGGGAGGGAGAGGTAGAGAGAGATATTTAGGTCCCCCTAGGCTTTCTCAATTACTGCCTGAGCACAAGTCAAGGCTCTTGCTCAGAAAACAAATCGACGTGACAGCTTTGATATGACAGAGTTTTGTGAAGAAAGTGAGAAATTAATTCAACGCCGGTGGTTTGTGGCAAATCAACTCTTAATCTAGGGCACCGTGTTGGTCACGGTGCAGGATTGACAAGGTGTTTTGCAGGTATTTACTTGTCCATCGTCACAGCATGTCTCTATCTGTGTGATGAGGTTTTCCTCCAGTGCTGCCGATAATGCCACTCGTGTCAAACAAAATTGTGTTTACTTAATTAATATTCGGTCTAATGAGATTATACTCTCTAACCCTCAAAGTCAATCTAATTTGAGACAGCTCGCTGTGCTGTTAGCCTTCCAGCGTGATAACAAGGGGGTTGTGTGACTGATTCAAGCAATCGATATGGAATTAGTTTTTTGTTTTTTCCCCCCACTGGAGTCTGTCTCTCAGCCCTAAATATCTGAGAAGAACCACTGCCTTATGTTAGCATGTCAACTTAATAGTAACTTGTAGACACTAGGGGTGGGAATCACCAGATGCCCACGATACGATACTAAAACGATACTTGAGTCACGATACGATAGTATTGCGATATTGCGATATGCTAGTATTGCGATATATTGAATATTGCGATATTTCGATATATTGTCTAACTCCTTTTCCTACCTTTTCCTTGACCTCACCGGAAGTAAAACATGCAGTGTTTTTTTGTTTTGTTTTGTTTTTGCCCCACATGTAGGCTAGATTATTACGCTTCTCTGGACTCAATATGCCACTGCAGGCGCCGACTGCAACATCGGGCGCTTCGGGCAGATGCCCGGTGGCCAAATATCGATACAATATCGTCAGGCAAAATATTGCGTTACTACTATGGTGTATCGGAGTAAATAAAAATTGGAAAAGATTTCAAATGTTGTTGTCCTTCCAGGGAGCAGAATTAGTATTCAGCTAAAGAAATGAAATAATGATGACAGCGGTACCTTTGCTTAGAAAGACATAGGATGCAGACAGATATAAGCTGCCATCCTTTGAACCTAAGACTGGTTAGACAAGAGACCGTTGCAACACTAAAGAGATAGGCTACACATTCTCAGCACTCACCCTGTGTGTGAACTGCTTTCTAGGAATCTTGTAATCTTTTGTTTGATGTGTAGATGAGAAACATCTGTGAAAGACGTGCGCTCCCAACAATCCTAAGTAGCGAATCATTTGCACAATCAACTCCTGACCCCCCTCAGCATCTGCGATATCAGTCGAGAGCTGCACTTTGTTGTGAAGCAGCATGATGATGATGTCATCAAGTGGCGACCAGGCAAGGGTCGTTAACTCGTGACCCTGATCAGATACGGTTGGATGGAGAGGGGAGTGAATATGAATGTTCCTACAGTGAAAGATGAGTGGAATAAAAAGGGGAATGAGGCAACGCATTTCCCCGACAGTCACTCTGTTCCATTATTCATCGTGTTAACTCTGGCATAACATTGATTTCTTCTGACACCTTATACTGATCAAGTCAGACCCGCCATGCATAGGGAATGAGGGTTTCCATTGGACGAGCCACATCTACACCCTCGTCACGTGACCACCAGCAGCTTTTGATTGCTGTTAAGCGCTCACCTCACCTGGTGCTCCTGGCCTGGGTCGAGCGTAATTATACTTTATAGAATTTTGCTATGATTCACGATCGGAAGAATCGAATCTGAATGCTGCCGACGTTCTATTTCAAAGAGTTGGGAACACGGAAATGGGTTGGTAATGGCTGTTATTAATCTTTGGCACATACCAGTGATTACAGTGAGTTGTTGCAACGACGACACCCAATAAAAATACATTTTGCTCTCTTTCATTCCACGGATAAATCTGTATTTCACTCGCTGTGCCGCTAGTCTGCCCCTTGTCTGTGACAGAAATATGAACAGTCAATTCTCTCCCTTGTTTCACGCTCAATCCATTCCTCATCACGCTTGTTCTGTTATTGTTCTCTTTATCTGTCAGAGTGTTTCTGTTCTCACTCTCTCTCTCTCTCTCTCTCTGTCTCTCTGTGTGTCTCTCTCTCATTTTCAGACCTGGGCCTGGATCAGTTCATGGTGAAGCGCTATGATGGCAAGGTAAGGCGTGGGCGTCTGGGTGGTGAGGCAGAAAAAGGGGTCAAGACTGGGTTAGGCTAGCTATCGAGGAAACCTGAATAACAGCAACAGCACTTTTAGAATCTGCTTTCATAAATGCTTCATCTCCCCCAGCTCAGAAATTCATTGTGAAATTAATTATTGTAATGACCATTGGTGCTATCTATGTTGCATTATAAAAGTATGTTATTAGAGGCTGTTATTATTACCCCTTCCCACTGGATAACCTCACCAGTCTACCACGGTTTATCTGTGAGAATAGCTGGGAATCAAGATTGTGAATTTCCAAAATGGACTAAATGAAAACAGTCGATCACTGGGGCTACTGTTTGTAATGAGAGCTTTTTGAGACAGTCCTGCACTTAACATCTAACTTGAGCTGTATGCCCTCTTCTATACTTTACTAATATAATGTGTACTTTTTCCTTAACTCAGTTTTCTATTTCCTCCTTTTTATCAGCTTTTCTAAAGGGATATTGGATAGATGAAACTGCAGTGTATACAGTGAGCTCAAAGTATTTGAACAGCAGTATTTGGGGAAAAAATACATATAACCGGGAATGCATGTAGTAAATGCCTTTCAATCAAATTATTACATTTATACAATATACACGTTTTCTACGGCCATTAAGTCAATATATTATTATTTTTGTTTTAAATTATCTTTTACACATAGCTTTTTTTTATTGCTTACTTAACTAAAAGTGTTGAGCTTATTTCCGTAGAGAAAATAATAAGCAGAATGACAATGTAACTACCATCCCTATATGTACTGTACACACACAGATGGAAAATGATTCAGATTTTGAAAACTATTGTGTGATTTCAGCACAATAGGGCGGGAATAAGTTAGTGACTAATTTCACAGGCCAACTTAGTGTTCTGAAGAAAATCTATATTTTGCTAATTGAAATTAAACTGTGAGGTCAAACTATTAACATGACAAAACCTCTCTTCATTACATATTTGGAATTGGGGAGGTGTGGATATTTGAATTCTACCATGACACACACAACTACAACTGGCTCCTGGCAAAATGCAGACCTTTCATGTGTAACTGTGCAGCATATTGTTCGATCACTTTGCAAAACAGAGTTGGAAGCTACATTGTGCGCCACTGTAAGTTAGCAACAATTAAGTTACATGCATAATGACCACATAATTAGCATAATTACCACTCAGTCCACATCTTACCATGTGCACAGACCATAGACTGTAAAAAAAAAAATCTGATCAAAAATAATATTGCTTTCCAAATACTTTTGGAGCTGACTGTATTTTTTTTGCCTTGGTGGATTTTCACTGCAATTTAACAAGCTATCACCCAAGAGCAAAACCAACTCATTGAAACATCACCCTGGTTGTCATCTAATTAAGAAAACCCATGTTTGGAGATGGCAGATGCGTCTCATGACACATCCAAAACTAAAGAGATATCAGCACTGTCACAAATGAGCTCCCAAAGTGATTGTGACACCACAAAATGTGCCCTGTCTATCATAATAATTCAGTCCCCGCTGTCTAATGAATGTTTGGTGACGTTAGCCTTTTAGTGGGTCAGTGCCCCTTAAAACAAAGTGATTGCTATCCTATCTATTAGCTGTAAAGTGACACAGTTGCAAGTCAGAAGGTGCCTCTAAAATAAGCAGTGTTGTAACGGGAGTGTAGTGGGGCGCCACCATGTCTAGCCATTTGCATAATTGCATCAGAAAGCAATATTTCATTTGGCGGGATAGCATTTATAAGCTATCTTTCATTAGATTTGACTCTAAATCCTCGACATATTGTTTGCGTACCTAAAAAGTACAAGTAACCCACTTGTTCTGAGGCTTTGTCTCTGGCCAGGCCGCCATTGTGAATAAGAATTTGTTCTTAATTGATTTGTCTGGTTAAATAAAGGTTAAATAAAAATCAAATAAATTCTGCCAGTGGGTCGTGCAGGGGAAATGACAAACGATCACAACGCATTCTGGGCGAGATGCGCGCCGAAAGTCTAGATCGTTGTCGACTCGCTCCCTCGGCCTTCGAGGCGTCGATCTGATAAATCTCACTTGAGCTATCAGAGTAATTGAATTGCACAGCAGATGGTGAAGGGGATCCCCCCCGAGGGAAGTCAATGAGAGCAGGTAACAGAATGACTAATGAAATGCACCAATAGTTTAATGTTTTATGTCTCCCACGATTGGCTGTGCCAAATAATTTGTCCAGTGTTCTGATTCGTCAAGAGAGGGCAGGGAGACAGGAGGCAAGTATAGGCATATAAAAGTTGACAGCTAGTGAAGCAACACCATATACTGTGGGTGTGTTTGAACATTTTGATTATTCCAGACTCGGAGTGAAATATTGCTTTAAGCCTAATGCTGGAATCCCATAACCATCTGCCCTCGTTAGGCAAAGCATACAGCAAGTCAAAAGCATTTAGGAGAAGCCTGCCTCTCTAACAGAGCAGTGCCACACTTCATCATTATTAAGAGAGACGTGTGCAAAGTGGCACTGCCCACTGCATAATGGCCTATTTAAAGGCTATAACAGCTGGTCAACCATGGGCATGCTAAACCCCCCATATCTATGGCTACCCTTTGACTTATACAATTACCCTTTCCTTACTCTACAATGATGGCTCCTATTCCTCGCTCACAGTGAGGAAGATGAAAGCCATCATTATAAGTTACCTGCATCATTTATTTCCCTGCCTCTTATTGATTTTCACCATTCCTGTCCTCTCTCACCTGTCCCAGGGAGGTTCATCTCTCTCACCTGTCCCAGGGAGGTTCATCTCTCTCACCTGTCCCAGGGTGGTTCATCTCAGCCCCCAGCAGTCAACCATCCACACTCGTTTTAGTGTTGGCCAAGCATCGCTGTGATTATTATAGTAGTGTTTCTAACCTCATTATAAGACTCACGTGACCCCAGGCTTGTATGCTGACGTATCACTCTGTACTCAACTCAAGCACAGCTATATATCTGCATGAGAAATCTCCTGACGCGTGGGGTTTTCTGTGATTACAGTGTATGGCTCCTGAGATTTCCCTGCTGTGGCCAGACTGGCCTGAAAACCTGCCTCTCTGTCAGCCTCTCAGGCTGTGCCCCCCCCCCTCTCGGCCCGCACAGACACATGCCTGCGCCTGATTGGCTGGATAGTCCCTTTTAGTCTGGCTGCAGGAGGGAACCCCCCTTTAGTGCTCCAAGAAGTCATGACATGTGCGTTACTCTTCATGAATAAAGACTATAATGAATTAGCCCAACATGAAAGTGCTGCTGCATCAATATTGGAGCAATGCCAAGCTTCATTAGCAAATCAGGAGGTCCACAGAGAGGGTGCTGTTCTGGCGCGTCACGGGGAGAGAGAAAAAATAATAATCACGGAACGCATGAAAAAATGGCCTGAGCACGTTGCACAATGCCTAGGCATTAGACTAAACTACCGGTAAACAAAACTGTCATGACAAACAAAGCATTATTATTACATTTATTAATCAGAGCATTCACAATAATAACATCAGCAGTGGGAGGTGCTGCTTTACATTCTGATGTATAAAAGTAAAAACAGCGCGCCACATTTATAAAAATGTTAGAACACTAATTCCAAGTTGTTTGAATGACAGAAATCTGTTCAGAATTAAGTTACGTGCTCTGTCTGTCTCTCTCTCTCTCTCTCCCTCTGTGTGTCTGTCTCTCTCTCTCCCTCTGTGTCTCTCTCCCTCTGTGTGTGTCTCTCTCCCTCCCTCTGTGTGTGTCTCTCTCTCGCTCTCCCTCTGTGTGTGTGTGTGTCTCTCTCTCTCCCCCCCTGTGTGTCTCTTTCTCTCCCTCTGTGTGTGTCTCTCTCTTGCTCTCCCTCCCTCTGTGTGTGTGTGTGTGTGTCTCTCTCGCGCGCGCGCAAAGGACTCGCAAAGAAGCAAGTGTGGTGCCGTAGGCGGCGAAAACCCAATTCAACCCATTTCCAAATGGTAACGTTTGATTGACTGGTGATAAAAACACAATTGACACAACGGAATTAAGGATCAGACTTTTGCGGATGACATAATTACGCACGGTGAGCAGAGGAGCGCACTGAGATAACAAAGGAGGTGCCGCTTCCAATCAAATAGATGCCGTTCCAAATCTGGGAGGTCCCAGATCCTGTTCCGACAGGATCCGGCACAAGCCAAACCCTGGTGCAGTGTATGCAGAGAGTGTATGCAGAGAGTGTATGCAGAGAGTGTATGCAGAGAGTGTTCAGCAGAGGGTGTGGTGAGGTGCACACGGAGCTCGGGGACCAAACTAGGATGAAGACTGTGATGGATGGCACATAGAAATACAATATTAGAATGCCCATGAGAGCTTTCTTAAAAGACCTCTGTGTCTCTGTCTCTCTCAGTGGTTTTATTCAGATAATACCCGAGCCGATGAAGATATTTCTCCCAGACGCATGCAGTTTCGCTAGTGGAATGTGCCAAAGTGTAACGTGTATTCCCCCCTCTCCACCTGACACACTAATTAGTTCCCAGGCTCAGTGATGCGTATTTAAAACAAACATTTCCCGACCCAATATTGCTGTTTAACAACGGTTTGTTCACGTGGACTCACCATATTTGATTTATTTTTTATGTTTTGCTGTCTTGGGGACAACACCGTCTCTATGTGGGTTTTAAATGGGATGTCTTGTGTTTGCTAACCCAACTGTTTGATGACTGTCTCGCCTCTGTTCCGTCACATCATCTATCATTTTTTTCTCCTCCTACCCTTCATCGTGTGGGCATACTCTCAGCTGCCATAATGTAATGTTGATGTAACTTGCCGTTGTTGATGTTAACTGTTGTTTATTCCCTCATGCTCTTAGCGACCATCTCCATCTCCTTCACATAACTAGTAACCCCTCCATTTTTCTCTCTCTCTCCCCTTCCCCATGAATAACCATCATCCTCAACTCCCTGTGTGCCCAAACCCCACCTGTCTCCTCCCCCAATCACAACTCCCTATCTCCCAAAACCCCACCTGTCTCCTCCCCCAATCACAACTCCCTATCTCCCAAAACCCCACCTGTCTCCTCCCCCAATCACAACTCCCTATCTCCCCAAACCTCACCTGTCTCCTCCCCCAATCACAACTCCCTGTGTGCCCAAACCCCACCTGTTTCCTCCCCCAATCACAACTCCCTATCTCCCAAAACCCCACCTGTCTCCTCCCCCAATCACAACTCCATGTGTGCCCAAACCCCACCTGTCTCCTTCCCCAATCACAACTCCCTATCTCCCAAAACCCCACCTGTCTCCTCCCCCAATCACAACTTTCTATCTCCCAAAACCCCACCTGTCTCCTTCCCCAATCACAACTCCCTGTGTCCCCAAAACCCCACCTGTCTCCTCCCCCAATCACAACTCCCTGTCTCCCTAAACCCCACCTGTCTCCTCCCCCAATCACAACTCCCTGTGTCCCCAAACCCCACCTGTGTCCTCCCCCAATCACAACTCCCTGTGTCCCAAAACCCCACCTGTCTCCTTCCCCAATCACAACTCCCTGTCTCCCTAAACCCCACCTGTCTCCTCCCCCAATCATTCCTCCTCACTGATCCCCATTCTCCACCCATCAACTCCCCACCCCTCCTCCACCCCTCCCCGTCTGTTTGGTTCCATCCCCGTTCTGCCCCTCCTTCTCTGCAGGACTTCTGGCAGGTATGGGGCGTGTACCGAGAAGCATGTGTGCGCCTGAATGACAAACTGCACTTTGTATTCACGACCTACTCCCTCCCTTCGTCCCTCCCTCCTCTCTCCTCTCTCTCTGTCTCCCCCCCTCTCTCTTTATCTCTCTATCTCTCTATTAGTTCCTCTCCCTCTTTCTCTCCTCCATGCTAATGTGGTGGGCATAGCCTACCTATTCAGAGTTGTTAGTCCGCGGGGACCAGCTAAGAAGTTATTCTGTTTTTATTGCATCTCAGCTTCAGCGAGTGTTTAACCAGAGCCATGGCCTCAATTATGCTTAGAACCACACTGGATAGGACTCTCGCCAAGCTGAGCATTTCAATGTATGTGAATTCCTCCAAGAAATCAGTGGATTGGCAGTAAAATCTTGTTGAACTTACCTTCAGCTACTCTCTTGCAGAAAGGAGTGAGTTGAATTTGAATAATCATGAGAAGGAAGGAGATTTAAGGACAACTAGGGCCGAAAACTTCAGGGCCGAAACCCTAGGCTCGCCCACTGCACGGCCTCGCCTGCATCTCGGCTGCTGCGTGGTCTCGCCTGCTCTATTGGCATGTGCAGCGCACAATCGGCATGCGCAGCCCACAATTGCTCAACGTTGCTTCACTGATGACATCACTGTCACTGATGATGTCACAATGCCTATGACATCGCTGATGAGGTCACAATGCCTATGAAAAATCATCAGTGCCTATGACATCGTCAGTGATGTCATAAGATGATTTTGGTCAATAATGATGTCACTGATGACATCACTGATGATGTCATAGACATTCTGACATCATCAGTGGGACAAAATGTAAACAGACAAACATTGACCACTTGCTCCCTTTTATATAAAAAAATAAAAGGACAGAGTACCAAGTCAACAGTAATATTGAGTTGCATGCACCCGTGTTTCCAGTAACGCTACAAAATGTTTCCTCGCCCAGCGTCAGTGGCTCAGTGCACTGGGGGGGGGGGGGAGCGTTTTTCAATTGGAAATGTTTTGATCTACACGTTTCTATAAGGACAGATTCCTGATCCTTGACCTACAAGCTTCATCCATTACACAAGTTGACCTTTAAAGCGGGTATGAAAGCCTGCGTGGCTCTCCGGTCCGGATGACTCGGAGACATACCACGAGCAGCAAAAGAGCAGGTTATAACCTGTTGACTTTATACCCTACAAGGGAGAGGCAGAGAGAGAGGCGAGGCAGCAACACACACACACCCCACTGTGTGGCAACCTGTACGGAACATGCACTCACTCACAAAGTCTATCATGTGCTGGAGAGAGACCTCCCCACCCAGTGCCCTTTAGATGGCGTGCTGCCTGCCATACTGCACGCTCTGCTGTGAATTATTCAAAGTGAAGACTTTCCCTTTCACCTCTTCGACGAGGATTATTAAACAGTGCCGCAGCCCTGCTACATTATTTACACACTGGTCAGAGCCCCAAAGTAAGGTTCACATACAATCTATACATTATAGATCTATAATTGCTCAAGAATGAGCAAATGTCAAGTTTAGCCAAAGCTGAGATGCAAAGAGCAGCTATATGGTATTCCCTCTCTGCCTTGCTTTCTAACTACTCCTTTTCCTCATCCTTCCATCTCTTCTACCAACTATCATGAGCTCTAGCTTAACCCCCCCCCCCCCCCCTCCTTCCTGCTTTGGCGCTGTGGCTCTTTCCCAGCATGCACCGCGCTCAATTGCCTGTGTGTCTTGACGGAGAGAAAGTAGTTGTAGGTGGCGCCCCCTCTCTGCGCATGGTGGCATCACACACAGGGGGGCCCCTGGACTCCAGGAAATGGCCTCCGTACACAGTAATAGCTAGTGGTGGCGAGGCTGCATTGATGTGCTTGGCGGCCTTTTTACCACACAAAATCCATTTCCTGGATTGTCTGATTGGACATCAGTGCTGCATGAGTTCTTCTGTAGAGCATGATGGTTTAGATTGACCCAGAGCAGGACGTCCACTCACTCTCCCGACCTCTTCCTGCAAGCGGTGGCCTGCACTCTATATATACACCGCCACTCTGCCTCTCTTGACCTGCTGTGATTGGCAGGGGACACCTGTCACTCAAGAGGGGAGGATGAGGGGTTCCGCTGCCATGGAGACAACAAGCCTCTTGTCTCGTCTCTCCGAGCGTTGTCATGTTCACTCTTTCTGTTTTGGCAGGGAAGCTTCCAAAGGCAGTTGTTTTGGAACTGTCACAGCACTATAATTCCTCTCTCATCTTTCCACACCTTC
>NC_139647.1:10650022-10655022 GCF_964638095.1 Poromitra crassiceps | reverse complement strand
CACACACACACACACACACACAATCACTGGAGTGTGTGTAAAAAAAACAAGGAATTCACTCATAATTGAGTGAAGCAGAAGTTATAGCCGGCAGCAGAGTGTAATAATTGATTAATTGATGGGTGCCATCTGACATGTTTGTGGCGTCCAAATGTTTTCCCATCAGCACAGCTGTGACATCATTGAACCCATCAAGGCAACAAAAACAAATGCCTGGTGGAGATTTATTAAAGCTTTTCCTAATGTGCAGAGAATCATCAGCGATAGAGGTGATATGGACGCTTTGCATATAGGAAGTCGTTATTATCTCGAGCAGATCGTTCCATTCTAATGATGTGATTCTTCTGAACTCAACGATGAGCCGTGCACACACTGACTGTACGCATCCTAATGGTCGTGTTATGTAGCCGGGCGTTTTCAAGCGTTTCACTTTTGAGATGGCGTGTCGTGGAAAGTGTCTCTAAGCTACTCGTGTGAAATGAGTAGAAAGAGATGGAAGCCTTTTTGCATGCAAGGCCACTGGCTGCTGGGCTCTGCCTGAGTGGGTTTGTTGGACTCTTCAAGCTTGGGCTAATTGAAGTTTGGACAGGCTCGCTGTTGGGCTACTGGGGCCTGTCTGTGGTACACTGGAGAGATTAGGCCTGACCAAACCTTGCCTTAACCCCGTGCCCGCGTGCGTGCGTGTGAGATGGCAGTTACGTGTGACTGCTTTGCCTCCGGCCAACAGCTCTGTCAGCACTGCCTTTCTGCCTCAGCTCCCTGGATAGTCATGTCTTTGTGCAACCTGTCATCTGGACACAGCCTGCAGAGTTGGCCGTAGTGTAACACACACACGCGCACGCACGCGCGCGCACACACACACACGCACGCGCACACACACACACACACACACACACACACACACACACACACACACACACACACACACACACACACACAGTGTTGGGCAAGTTACTTTCAAATTATTCAAGTTCAAGTTACTTTACAATATTACTGTCTGTGTAGAAATTTGTTACTTATTACACTACTTTTGCATTACTTTTACCAAAACAACAGCAGCAGCAGAATGACATCGCCGCCCCGGAAGCATCCCGAAAAATAATGTCAACCGCCTTGAAGTCAGTGTAAACCGTCCAAAATTCTAAATGTTATTCTTTTCCTTTGTTATTGTCATCTATAGTGGTTATTTTCATAAAAACACACCGTTTGATTAGGAAATGATTGTATCTTTTTAAATATGTGCTTTGATTAAAAATTTTTTTTACTCAATTTGTAACTTGAGTTACTTGACAAAGTAACTGGTATAATATTACTAAAATCCTATAAATAATAAGTTATATTACTGAGTTACTGCTAAAAGTAATATATTCCATGTAATATGTTACTTTTGTAATGAGTTACCCGCAACACTGCACACACACAAGCACGGATTTAAAAACCGAGTGTGTTCACATCCAGTAGACAGTCGCAGACAGACACACACTGGCAGAGAGAGGCGCTAGTTGCTAATTAACTTGAGTGCCGCAGCAATCAGGATTACATTTCTTTGACGATGCGGGGCTTAAGGGAAACGCTGTGATGAGTGTTCAATACTAACGAGAGGCGGCGGAGGTTCGGGGGTTCGAGTGATTGCGGCGCCGTCTCAGCAGAAGCACCACAACGTCCTCTCTGGCTCCATCAATCTAAAGCCAGGAGACAATGGGAGCTGAAAGGCCTCCTCCACCAGGCAGTCATACAGCACAGATACAGATACAGATGGAGGAGGGAGGCGCTGCTAACTAAGCCCTGTTCCCCAGAGCCAGGCAGGGAGCAGGCTGCACGGCCCAGCCCAGAGACAACCACAGCCTGAGAGGCACACTGTGTCTTCATGCATGTGCTGGAGACATGCATCACAGCACATGAGAGAGAGAGAGAGAGAGAGAGAGAGAGAGAGAGAGAGAGAGAGAGAGAGAGAGAGAGAGAGAGAGAGAGAGAGAGAGAGAGAGAGAGAGAGAGAGAGAGAGAGAGAGAGAGAGAGAGAGAGAGAGAGAGAGAGAGAGGGAGAGGGAGGTTGTGGTGGCGGTGGCTGCTGTCGTGATATTTTAAAGTAGAGCTGGGTATTGGTTCAAATTTCAAGATTCGATTCCGATTCACAAGGTTGTGAATCGATTAATCCCGATTCAATTCAATATCGATTTGGTTAGTGATACCAAAACGTGTTTTTTGAGCTGTTACCTGAATTACATGACTGTCCAGTTATGTAATACATGGGTTCCCAACCTTTTTTGCGCCAAGTAGATACATGGGGGAAAAAAGTTGCGGACCGGTTGTCAATTTTAAGGGTTTTAGTTACACATATATTTACTCACCAGGTGGTGACAAAGGGTAAATAACAGCCTTTTCATCTGTCAATAAAGACACTTTCACAATTATACACAGTGATTTGATTTCAGCCTATATCATTTCTAAAAGTAGATATTAATGATCAAACATTTCCATTTATGTAGCCTACAGTATTTATGTTTTTGTTTCAACTACAAACATAAATAAACGTCAACTTGAAACTATGTTTCAACTACCACACACAGCCTATAATATTATAGCCTGTTTATTATTATTATTAATTTTTTTTTTAATAAAAAAAAATCGATCTCTGGACATATGAATCGATACAAAGGATTAAAGTAAAAATCGATTAAAAATCGGAGAATCGATTTTTTTAACCCAGCCCTATTTTAAAGAGAAGCATTGTGCTCTGATTGGGACAGGCTCCAGCAGCAACATGATTGTATTGGTTCTTTGGGTTGGCGTGCCCATCCACCCACGCACACTCTGAGCTCTCTCTTCATTAGCTGGAGATGCTGTTTGGGTCTGGACCCGTCTGTCCTCGTTGGGTTTGTGTAATTGGTTCTCCTTGACTTGTCATCTAGGCCGCTCTGTGGGGCATGTTGGTCCTTGACTTTGGACACTGCACATTCTGACTTATTACGCCTAATGTGCTCTGGGCTTCTGTTCTGTGTATGATAATGAGGCCCAGTGTGGCTGTCTCTCTCTCTCCCCTGTGTGTGTGCATGTGTGGGTATCTGTGCAGGTTAAGGTTAGTGTGTGTGTGTGTGTGTGTGTGTGTGTGTGTGTGTGTGTGTGTGTGTGTGTGTGTGCGCGCGTCCTTGTGGGCTGACATCAGGGCTCTGACTCACCTCAGGCTCATTCTTCCAAGCTGAGCCAACAATACCAGTCGCCCTTACTCTCTCTCATTTTCATGTTCTTTCACCTCTCTCACTCTCTCTCTCACTCTCTCACTCTCTCTCTCACTCTCACACACACACACACACACACACACACACACACACACACATTCAACCACCGGAAAACATTACATACCAACATTTGTGACACCAACTTTTGTTTTAGCTTTTTGTTTTTCGTTTCCTCTCCCTCCTTCCCTCCCTCCCTCTCTCTCTCTATCTCTCTCCCTCCCTCTCTCTCTCTCCCTTGCTCTCTCTCTCTCTCTCTCTCTCCCTCTCTCTCTCTCTCCCTCTCTCTCTCTCCCTCGCTCTCTCTCTCTCTCTCTCTCTCTCTCGTAGCACCGCTCCAAAAATAACCTTCTTTTTCCACCCTCCCCCCTCTCTCACCCCCCACTCCCTCCTCCCCTCATAAATGCAGAGAGCATCAATAATAAATGTGACAGTAGAGACTTGCTATTTTTCTCTATTTGTATCCGTGACGTTTATGAATCAAGACGGACCGTCACACCAATTGGAGACTACAGTATATATACCAGTTGCTTTGAGCAGCCTTTGTATCTTGATGAGGAAGGAGTGGGTTTATTATAGGGGGAATACTTTTACACTTAGTCATTCTTTTACTGTTAAAGGGGGATACCACAAAATGTTAATATTGAAATATGTTTTTTTCCTATGTCCTAGGACAGGTCAGTTTACTGAACAGACATTCTGAGCTGCATTTTCTAGCTTTGGAGTTGTAAAAGTATTAGTTCAGAACTGTTAGAGACCATAAGAAGTATTATTGATTGATTGAAGTGAATTATTGATTTGAGTGGTATCCCCCTATTATCTTATGTACAAGATGTGATCTTTATGTGTGTACTTGTGTGTGCGTGCTTGTGTGTGTGCTTGTGTGTGCTTGTGTGTGTGTGCGTGCGTGCGTGCGTGTGTGCGTGCGCGTGCGTGCATGTGACTGCGACAATAATAACTGCACACGTGTGTGTTTTTGCTGTTCAAGGCCCTGCTCACGGCAGCAGAGGCTGTGTGTTTTAACGGTTGTTTTTCCCTCCTCCCTCCTCCTCGTCTGAAACGGACCCGTTAACAGACGGAGGTAAACTCCACATGGGCCTCGGCCCGGCCCAGAACCCCCCCTTTCCCCCCCCTCTCCAAAGACCCCCTCTCTAGTAGGCATGCTCTGTCAGTCTGTCCACGTTGTGTGTGGTGTGGATCGGTCCCCCCTACTAGCGGGGGGGGTTACTGTGTGATCTGTTGTCTTATCACCGGGTGTGTGTAGTAGTAGTCAGTGTGCATGTAAACTACGCCACACTTCTCTCATGCAATGCTGTGAAATATACACATGCTAACAAGAAAATGTCCGTTACACTAAGTGTGTGTTTGTTTGCGTATGGATGGATTTAGAGAACTGTTATTAATGATTAATATCCGGGTCGTGTCTTACTGATATGGGTAATCAATAGTGTGTGTGTTTGTGCCACAGTCTCTCTCTCTCCTTGATGTGCCCCTTCCTTCTCTCTCTGTATGTCGGTTCCACACTGTGAGTACAAACACTGCTGGAGAACGTGTTGGGTGCACTAACAGATGGTCGTCTGTCCTTCACTGCTGTGCACCCTGCCTGTATGGCTTCATGTGTGTACTGTGCAGCACTTGCATGACTGCTATCGTGATAGCCGATCTCTTAACCCCCGTAGTCCTTTCCTATTTCTTTTTGTACCTGTGTCTGTGTTTGTGGAGAAGTGTGTGTGTGTGTGTGTGTACTTTGCTGTGTCTGTGAATGGG
>NC_139647.1:10552522-10645022 GCF_964638095.1 Poromitra crassiceps | reverse complement strand
ACGACAAGGCGAACCTTTAATATTCCCTGTAGGGAAATTGAGCAGTTGCAATAACAAACATTATGCAAGAGACAGCTGACATTTGAATTTAGGTGGGGGGGGGAGTATGGACTCTAGCATTATTAGGGTATGTAAGATAATAGTAGTAGAACTTAATCAGGCAAAGAGACTGAATGCAGAATAAGTATGAACATATTCTGTATATAAATATAAATAAATACGTGCTGCATTTGACATGGAAATATATGCAGTATGAAATATTTTTTAAGATATCAACAGAAATCCAATATATATGAATGTGAAAGATATAGGAATATGAAGAAATGAGATAAGTTGATTTATAGCAAGTATACCTAATGTGAAAAATGCATCGTATTCACATTAACTGGAAGGACATGCATACTGTATCTATAGTATATCCACAGGTGTGTATTGTAAAAAAAAAAGACTCTACACCTTGACACTATATTCACTTAACAGAAGCAGAATGTTTGTGTATATGAAACCAGGGATGGACAATGTGCAAAACACATGCACAAAAACGCATAATTATTGTCCATTCATAAAAACCGCTGTCATGAGAAGATGAAAGGAGATGGTAGATGTACAGAAACAATGTTCTATGCAGAGACTATACAGATTGGAAAAAGGGTGCTGCAGACATTGTTGGACTGCAGGAGAGTTTGTAGAGATGGTGTGGGCGTGCTGCTTGGCTGAGGCTGGGGCCGTTTGGATGAGAAACATCGTACAGTGTGATTGGCTGAGGCTGGGGCCGTTTGGATGAGAAACATCGTACAGTGTGATTGGCTGAGGCTGGGGCCGTTTGGATGAGAAACACCGTACAGTGTGATTGGCTGAGGCTGGGGCCGTTTGGATGAGAAACATCGTACAGTGTGATTGGCTGCTGGCGCTAAAGGGCACCTAAAGCTCCCCATGTAGCAGCTTGGGGGGAGATGAGGTGGAGCAGCAGCTGCTCGCCATCAACTGAGCTGCTGCATGGAGATGGAGGCAATGTTGAACTCCATCCAGTGGGGCCTGTTCTTATGCCTCTGCGACCACTGTAAACTGCAACTCGGCTTGTTAGCAGAGGCATAAAACCACCAGGCAGTTATTTCTACTTTTCATATTGTGCTGTATTGATATCAGTGTTGTGTTCCTTTGTCTGCGTGTGTGTGTGTGTCCTGTGGTCTCCAGCTCCCCAGAGGAACTTTGAGATTGCTTTCAAGATGTTTGATCTGAACGGCGATGGAGAGGTGGACCTGGAGGAGTTCGAACAGGTTAGAATATGATCCAACAACAGCCCAACTTGCATAGTAGTCACAGCTAGAGCTGCAACGATTCATCGATTAGTCGATCGACAGAAAATTCATCGACAACTATTTTGATAATCGATTAATCGTTACGAGTACAATTTTAAGAGAAAAGGTCTAAATTCTCTGATTCCAGCTTCTTAAATGTGAATATTTTCTGATTTCTTTACTCCTGTATGACAGTAAACTGATATTATCTTTGAGTTGTGGACAAAACAAGACATTTGAGGGCGTCCTCTTGGACTTTGGGAAACACTGATCTTCATTTGCTACCATTTTCTGACATTTTATAGACCAAACAACTACGGTAATCGATTAATCGAGAAAATAATCGACAGATTACTCGATTATGAAAATAATCGTTCATTGCAGCCGTAGTCACAACATCAACAACACACACACACACACACACACACACACACACACACACACACACACACACACAATGTACAAAGAGTCACACAAGGTCGAAATGGCCAGCCCACTAGATTGGGGTATACCTCTGTATCTAGCCTGCAGATTGAGTTACAGTAACCCCCTAATACACGGAGACATGCAGTAATGGTAGACTGCACTGTGACTTTGTTGCAGAGGAAAACGATAAGCGCACTCATATTGCAGCACATATCAATATCTATAGCACTGGATCTGATAGGGTTTGTAATGCACAGTATCGCTGCTGTTCCTTTTGTCATCCTCCCAGAGGTTTTTAAAGTCTGACCTCATTATCTGAGAGCGAGAGTGGCTTTTATGTGAAACTCCATCTTGGGGAATGGAACCGTTTGGAAATGGGAAGCTACTTGAATAATTGCTCGGTATTTTAAACTCTGCCGTCTGGTTTTCTGCTAGATTGTATCCTTCTGGCCTGTGGGGCATGAAATCAATCCATTTGATAAACAATTGCTATCGTAAATTCTGATTTATCCATGTACTCCTGAAAGTCATCGGTCGTGTATACCTTCTCCTACTACCTAGTTAGTACCTACTCAACATGGCTGACGTGGTTCTTCTCCCGACCCCAGGTCCAGAGCATCATCCGTTCTCAGACCAGTATGGGCATGCGACACCGCGACCGCTCCACCACCGGCAACACCCTGAAGACGGCGGGCTGCAGCTCCGCTCTCACCACGTACTTCTTCGGAGCCGACCTGAAGGGGAAGCTGACCATCGGCAGCTTCCTGGAGTTCCAGAGGAAACTGCAGCACGACGTGCTCAAACTAGAGGTGACGGAGGGGCAGAGAGGAGTGGTATTATCAGTCGAGGGACTATGGATGGAAATTAGCTAAGGCTATAATCCGGCACATTTACATGCAAATGTTCATTAATGTTGCACTGTCCCTGAAAAAAAAAAAAAAAAAAAAACATACTGTAGTGTGCTACTATTTTACTGTGCCACTGTGGATACTATAGCAATTGAACTTGGATTAATATGAATTTTGGTTACCTCTGCGGCAGGTACAAGATGAAGATATAAAAAAAAGGGTAGCGTAGGTGAACCCAGCCTTCCACATGATGTCACAGACTATGTGACATCACAGACTATGTGACATCACAGACTATGTGACATCACAGACTATGTGACATCACAGACTCTGCCTGTAACGTAACGTTCTTCTTTGTGACTGATAGCACATAGAGGCCATGTGGTGGCTGGGTTTACCCAGGCAAAAAAAAGGGAGGAGGTTGTCTGGGACCAGACCTTCGAATCCGCCCACCGTGTTGACCGCTTCTGGTCTGGCGTCGTGACGTCCAACCGCGATTTCCTCGGTCAAAAAAATGTTCTAGTCCAATGAGTGCCAATCAGCATCAATAAACAGCGGAACAGGGGGGGACTAACGTCGTTGTCAAGTGCGCCGGACCTGACGACAATGGTGACCAATAGACGAGATAGACGCTGCTATCGAGGCTGTTTTGAATCGATTGAAGAGAATCTCTGCACACCTGAATGTGTGACAGGTGCGTCGGAGGCAGATGCAACTTTCTTTTATTGTTTTAAATCGTTTAAAAGTAGCAGTTACTTTGAAATCCGAACAGCACTCTGCTTTGAAGGCATTTATTCAAAGGGGATTTTTTCCCCCTGGATTATACTCAGGCAGATATGTTGGTGCCTTGTGATTGGTTAGGGGGAATCTGATCTGCCCGGGGAAATCGTTTAGAGTGGAGGCAATGTCAGACTGAGGGAGGAAATGGGCTGTAACGAGTTGACAGCTCAGTCTGATCACAGACTGAGGAGGAGGAGGAGGATGAATAAGGGATGTGTGGATTAGTGTTGGTGCCAGTGGAAGTCACTCTGTCACGATAAAACTACCTGTCTCTGTCTCCCCTGTGACACTGAGCTCCACAGTAACCTCTGTCTCTGTCTCCCCTGTGACACTGAGCTCCACAGTAACCTCTGTCTCTGTCTCTCCTGTGACACTGAGCGCCTCACTGCCTCCACAGTAACCTCTGTCTCTGTCTCCCCTGTGACACTGAGCCCCTCACTGTCTCCACAGTAACCTCTGTCTCTGTCTCCCCTGTGACACTGAGCCCCTCACTGTCTCCACAGTAACCTCTGTCTCTGTCTCTCCTGTGACACTGAGCGCCTCACTGCCTCCACAGTAACCTCTGTCTCTGTCTCCCCTGTGACACTGAGCCCCTCACTGTCTCCACAGTAACCTCTGTCTCTGTCTCTCCTGTGACACTGAGCCCCCTCACTGTCTCCACAGTAACCTCTGTCTCTGTCTCCCCTGTGACACTGAGCCCCCTCACTACCTCCACAGTAACCTCTGTCTCTGTCTCCCCTGTGACACTGAGCCCCTCACTGTCTTCCACAGTAACCTCTGTCTCTGTCTCCCCTGTGACACTGAGCCCCTCACTGCCTCCACAGTAACCTCTGTCTCCCCTGTGACACTGAGCCCCTCACTGTCTTCCACAGTAACCACTAGTAATTGTTGTCGAGCATATGGTTGTTGTATTAATTAGCGTGCGTACTGCCTTCCTGACACTTGGAGGCGTAATGTGCGCTGTCATCTGAAGCACCAGGAATAGGACTGGAGTCTGAGCATCTGCCAGAAAGAAAAGCAGTATGTCAGGTCTTATTGTTATCACAATGCTCAGGGAGTGGAATCAGAATGCCACAGACAGTGCTTTGACTTGGATAATCCACTTCCTTACGGCTCTCTCTCTCTCTCTCTCTTTCTCTCTATCTCTTTCTTTCTCTCTCTCCATCTCTATTTCTCTCTTTCTCTCTCTCTCTCTCTCTCTCTCTCTCTCTCTCTCTCTCTCCCCCTCTCTCCAGTTGCTGATGCCGCAGCTCACACTAGTCCATATTTTACCAGCTGCATCATCTTTTGGCATGATGGCTATTTCTAGCCTCGGTTTCCTTCTTCTCATGAACTCTTAACTCGCTCCTATATCGCTCGTACCGCTCGCTGGTGAATTCCTTGAAATTGCAATCTGGTTTCAGAGCATTTAATGTCGATTTTCTAACCACAGGAACGGGCAGATAGTGTCAGACTCATGAGGCTGTCTGCTACAAACTCTTATATGTCGGTGCATAATGGATGGGGAACATCAGAACTGGTCTTAAACGGGAGCTTCTTTCTGTCCGATTGGCCCTGAAATAGTTGTCTGCTGCATTTTCGAAAACGGCACTCGAAACACTCACTCCAGGAGGCGCACTTTGGCTTAGTCATGAGCTGCCTCTCTGAAGTGTGTGGTGGAATTAGCATTTTGAGAGGTCGGCATGTTGATAGAGAGAGAGAGAGAGAGAGAGAGGAGGGGGGGAGAAACCCTATGGCTGTAGAGAGAGAGAGAGAGAGAGAGAGGAGGGGGGGAGAAACCCTATGGCTGTGCAGAAGCCTTCCAGATAAATCAGCTGGATTGACCTGACACAGCCAAGGCCCAGTGCTGCTAAGCCACGCCGCGGCCGAGGAACATTGTAAAGATGAACATGCAGAATTGATGGCAGCTTCTTCCAGGCATGATTCAACTTGAAGCCTGACACCAGTGTTTACTGTTTCCTATCTTCCCCCCCCCTCCCTCCTCCCTTTAATGCCCTCCTCAACCCCCACACAGCCCTCCATCTTGATCCATCTCACTCCAGTGTCGGGGTAACTCATTACAAAAGTAACATATTACATGTAATATATTACTTTTAGCAGTAACTCAGTAATATCACTTATTACTTATAGGATTTCAGTAATGTTATACCAGTTACTTTGTCAAGTAACAAGTTACAAATTGAGTTACCTTTTTTAATCAAAGCACATATTTAAATAAAGATACAATCATTTCCTAATCAAATTGTGTGTTTTTATGCAGATAACCACTAGAGATGGCAATAACAAAGGAAAAGGATAACATTTAGAATTTTGGACGGTTTACACTGACTTCAAGACAAATATTAGACAAATAGACAAATATAATATATTTAAATTATTTTTCGCGATGTTCGGGTCAGCGATGTCATTCTGCTACTGCTGTTATTTTTGGTGAAAGTAATGCAAAAGTAGTGTAATAAGTAATGAGTTACTCTACACAAACATTAATATTGTAAAGTAACTTATTACTTTCAAATGAAAGTAACTAGTAATATGTAGTATATTACATTATGAAAGTAACTTGCCCAACACACTCTCTCTTGCAGTTTGAGAGGAACGACCCTTCGGACGGTCACATCACAGAGAGGCAGTTTGGGGGAATGCTGCTGACCTACAGCGGCGTCCAGTCTCGCAAACTCAAGCAGATGCAGAAGGGCTTAAAGAAGATGTTCAAGGATGCCCAGGTATAAAAGCAACCATCTGTGGGTTGCATGCTGCGCGTGCAAATGTGTAATGGCGCTCTGAGATAAGGCGGTGTGTGCGTGTTGCAGTGTGTGTGTGCGTGCGTGCGCGCCATGTGGAGACCCCTCTCAGACGCTGTGTGTGCCTGAAAGGAAAAGGAGATTGTTCTTCTGGGGGCCGTGTGTGTGTGTGTGTGTGTGTGTGTGTGTGTGTGTGTGTGTGTGTGTGTGTGTGAGAGAGTGTGTGTGTGTGTGTGTGTGTGAGTGAGTGAGTGTGTGTAGGAGAGAGCGAGACAGAATGAGAGGTAATACATCACAGAGAGGACAGCACAGTCAGAGCTGTCCTCTATCTACCTGTCCACGCCTCCTCACCCTCTCTCTCTCTCTACCTCGAGCCGTGAGAGAGATCTCTATCTCCCTCTGTCTGTGTCCCCCGCAGCCTCTTTGTCTCCCACATCATCTGTTTCCTTCTCTGTCTCTCTGTCTCAGCATCTCCTTATTCACTTCCACTCGGTTCAGAGATGAGAAGATCACGGCGTGACGCGGCGCGCAACAGCTGCTAGGCTTCGAAACAAAAGAAAGTGTCTTTGTGTCTTTCTGTCGCCTATCCCCTCATCTCTCCTGCCGGCACCATCATGGCTCCTGTGTTAACTCGCTGGCTTGCTGCAGGGGAAGCTAATCAGGGTTGATTGTGCTTACTGCTTAGTCCTTGGATGGGGAGACCACGGTGCTGGAAGTGGTGTTGGAGGACCGCCAGTAGGAGGTGCTATTTCCTCTGCTCTCATGAATAATATCCCCATCCCCAATGCAGAGACAGACAGGGGACTCTGTCCTGTGAGTGAGTGAGCGCCGTCCTTCGGATGAGACGTTAAACCGAGGTCTCTCTGTGGTCATTAAAGATCCCATCAGCAGCGCTCTTCTCAGGGGTGTGACCCCGGTGCCCCACACACACATCACGGCCACCTGATCACCCCTCCTTACTTAACCCGGCACATCCCATCCTCAAACTCTCCACCCTGATAGCCTGATGTGTTGGTGAGCGTTCTGGTGCAAACTGGCTGCCGTGCATCACCCAGGTGGGTGCTAAGCAGGCTGGATGCCTTGAAAAGCGCTATATAAATCCAATCAATAATAATTATTATTGTAATAATAATAATAATAATAATAATAATTATTACTACTAATGCTCTCCATCCTGCCTCCACACACTGCCACATTGCAGTAGGCAAGTGTACTGACTCCACTAGAACAGGCCTAAAGGGGGAGAATGCAAAAATATTCAAGCTGAAGAGAGCTGGAAGTCAAAATGAGTATATGAGTACCCCCACCTCCCCCTCCCTCCCACCCCCCCCTATCTCCAGCGCTCTGATTTCACGCTGCTTGGCTTCAGTGTAATGAGCCACATCAGTTAATTAGCTATATTCATATTGTTGCACCTATGCATTTTCCCACCGGCGTAGCAGCGAAATAGCGCCCTCTCATTTCTCTCTCTCTCTCTCTCTCTCCCCCCCTGCAGGATAGTCAGCCCATCGCGGCACATTTTGATTAGCATAAATGCAACACAGACGTCAGGCTGAGTTATGATACGGCCGGTGTGATGGCTGAATGTGTTGAATGCAACAATTAGCAGAGAAAAGAAAAGATGGAGGGCATCTCTGAGGCGTCACACGGCAGGAAGCTTCTCTCTTCTTCTTCCTTCCTTTGTCTCTGGCTCGCTCAGCGGGCGACGTTACCTGCACGCTAAATGAGCAACGTGTTATTTACTGTACGAGACCAGATGCTCTCGCACTTTTTTGCAAACGAGCTCATCAGCGTTGTGGCAGCTGTGTGTTGTGCGTCTCTTTAGTTCATTCTCTCGTCGTAGACGGCCTGTTTGTCTCCCCCGTGTCCGTCTGTGTCTCGCCGTTCATCCATGTGTGTCCAATGGTTCTGTCCCCGTCCACAATGTTGTTGAGCTGCTCCTTAAGGCCGCAGATCCTGTCGTGATAACGTTTGGATGATTCCTTCCTTTCACAGGATAGTGTGTAGTGGCTCGGATAAAACCGCCAAAGTGATTCGTTCACTCCACAGTCTTTCCTCACGCAACCATAACCCTTTCTCGTCCTTGTGTGTGTAGGGCATCACATTTGAGGAGGTGGAGAACTTCTTCACTTTCCTCAAGAACGTGAACGACGTGGACACGGCGCTGAGTTTCTACCACATGGCTGGAGCTTCCATAGATAAAGGTAACCTCATCCTCCTCCCTCCCTCGTGCACTCTTCTTCCTCCCTATCCGTCCCTGTTTTCACTCTCACCCTGAACTCTTGGCTGTTTACCATCCCTCCACCCCCACAGCTCTGCCCCCCTCCCCCCCCCCCAGCTGTTAACTGTCAGCCAGCCAGATCCCCTCCCTCCCTGCATCTCATTTCTCCTGGCTTTGCTTCCAACCCTAACTCTGCTCCGTTCCTCCACCCATTTGTCATCTGCTCGTCCATCCGTCCATGTATCTATTGCTACGCCTCCTCCACTGAGCAGGCCTGCAGGAGAATAGATGCCTAAGCCAATGGACCATGGAGCTATATCCATGACAGATCACTTCCTACTACACAGTGTTCCCCACCAACACCTGCCAACATCATCATTAGGGGAACAGAGACAGCTTGGACTGCAGGTAGACAGACTAACCAATTTTAGAACACGGCTCTCTTGAATACTCGATTCTGATTGGTCAATCAACAATATTCACCGGTCATTATTTCTCGACAACCGACCGCTGCTCTGCCACACCTGGATTAATCAGTTGATAAGAGCTTTTTGTCAGCAAGACACTACTAATTAGGCCAACCAGTTGCAGCTGTGGTGTCTTGTGTGCCAATTACGAATGAAACCGCTTTGTCGTTGAAAACGCTATTAAAAAATCTATTTGAATAATTATTTTTGTCAGATTATTGAATGATTTAGTTGTAGGCCGTGTTCTAAGCGGGATAATGTATATTGAGGCGGTGATTACTGGGAAATAATGACCTTCAGGTGAACGATTAAGCCCTCCGCTGGCGCGTCGGGCTCAATCCACCTGTCGGTCATTATTTCCCCCGCAATCACCGCCTCAATATACATTATCCCTTACATATCACATGGGTACTGGTTCAATCCCCAGCACCAGGAGGTTAGATTCACGTTGTGAGCAGATAACTTGAGGGGTGTTGCTTGGATCAAATGCTTCCCACCAACACTTCCAAAGTGCCATGGAGCAAGGCATCGGACATCAAACCCCCAGAGGGCTACACTGTAGCTGATCCCGCACACCTCCCAAGAACTGTACACAGCGCATGCAGGGAGCTGGCTGTTTGTGTGTCTCTAGGAGGGATGTTCACAAAGACATGTCCAATTACCCAGCTTCCACTCCTCCATTCATTCCATCTGAATACAGTGTGAATCTCATCTGTCACATCTGAACAATGAGACTGATGCCAAATGAAAATGCGGGGGAGTCGTGCAAAACCTGTAGCCTTGATAACGCGCCGATCGGTTTATGAGCCAGTATTTCCGTCATTGACTGCAGTGATTCAACTCCTTGATCGGACCCCGGATGTTTTCTGTCAGCTCTGATCCATTAGTTTTGATTGACTAATGGCACAGCTGCTGCTTTCAGACATGAAGGTTCTACTCTGAAGTTTCAAGAGCATGTCTCCAGTGGTGTCTGCCTTTGTGTCTTTGTATTTGTTGTGTGTGCCTGTGTGTCGGTATGTTTGTGAGTTTATATAAGTGTGTGTAATTAGAGGTGAGTGGTGTGTGCGTGCGTGTGCGTGTGTGCGTGCGTGCGTGCGTGCGTGCGTGCGTGCGTGCGTGCGTGCGTGCGTGCGTGTGTGTGCGTGCGTGCGTGCGTGCGTGCGTGCGTGGCTGCTCTGGGTCTTTGTAGAACTGCCAGGCATGCATCTGTCTTCCCCGTTACTGTTCAGGCAAAGTGAGGAGCTCTCTCTCCTCCCAGCTGTGTCTTTTCTCCTCATTGTCTCCTCCGTCTTGCTTTCATGTCCTTTAACTTCACACCCTTTCTGTCCAATTTATCCGAAGCGCCCCGCTGTCTGTCGCTGCACATTGCCTTCTCCAAGCTGAAAAAGATGTCCTCTAATGAGATTCTCTGAGGACTGATATATATGATTATGTATTTTCTTTGTCCATTTCTAGGCCTATTTTCTGAGACCACACTCTCTCTTCATTGTGAGGCCTCTCCCCGTTATGTCATATTCTATTTCTCTCTGCGTCTCCGCTCCTGTGCCTTTGAAGTCTGATAATCAGTCATTCTGGTCGGTCAGGACTAAGACTTTTTTTCTTCTGATCATTTTACCATTTTTGTTTTTCTCTGTTATGACCCTGGGGCTCTCTCTCTCCTGCCGTCCCTCATCCCTCTCATCATTTTCACCTCTCGCTCTGTACCCACCCCTCCTCCTTCTCCTCCTCTTCCCTCTCCTCCTCTTCCTCCTCATCTTCCCTCTCCTCCTCTTCCTCCTCCTCCTCCTCTTCCTCCTCATCTTCCCTCTCCTCCTCTTCTTCCCTCTCCTCCTCTTCCTCCTCCGCTTCCCTCTCCTCCTCATCTTCCCTCTCCTCCTCCTCTTCCCTTCCTCCTCTTCCCTCTCCTCCTCCTCCCTTCCTCCTCCTCCTCCTCCTCCTCCTCCTCCTCCTCCTCCTCTTCCCTCTCCTCCTCCTCTTCCCTCTCCTCCTCCTCTTCCCTTCCTCCTCCTCCTCCTCCTCTTCCTCCTCCTCCTCTTCCCTCTCCTCCTCCTCCTCTTCCCTCTCCTCCCCCCCCCCCCCCTCCTCCTCCTCCTCTCCCACTCGCAGCCCCTCTCTCCTCTCCTCTCTCATATCTATCAGATAGTCCCTCTGGTGAGTGGGAGCTCCGTCTGCTATTGATCCAAAGCAGCTTGACTCTCACACAATGTCCTCCAAATGGGCCATTTATGTGCTGTGGCTCGTGATCATTTGAGTCTGTGTCCGCTCACACCTTTATTACTCTTCTTCTGCACAAACGCTAAATCTCTCTCTCTTTCTCTCTGCCCCCCCGCCCCCCCATTAGCCACCATGAAGCAGGTAGCCCGCACCGTGGCCAAGGTGGAGCTGTCGGACCACGTGTGCGATGTGGTGTTCGCCCTGTTCGACTGTGATGGTAAGCAGTGTTGGGGGTAACTCATTACAAAAGTAACATATTACATGTAATATATTACTTTTAGCAGTAACTCAGTAATATCATTTATTACCAATGGGATTTCAGTCATATTATACCAGTTAGTTTGTCAAGTAACACAAGTTACAAATTCAGTTACTTTTATTTTATTTCAAAGCACATATTTAAATAAAGATACAATCATTTCCTAATCAAATTGTGTATTTTTATGCAAATAACCACAATAGATGACTGTAACAAAGGAAAAGGATAACATTTAGAATTTTGGACGGTTTACACCGACTTCAAGACGGTTGAAATTATTTTTCGGGATGTTCCGGGGCGGCGATGTCATTCTGCTACTGCCGTTATTTTGGTGAAAGTAATGCAAAAGTAGTGTAATAAGTAATGAGTTACTCTACACAGACAGTAATATTGTAAAGTAACTTATTACTTTCAAATGAAAGTAACTAGTAATAGGTAGTATATTACATTTAGAAAATAACTTGCCCAACACTGGTGGTAAGTGGCTGGCAGGCTTTTACTCCCGGCTTCATCGTGACAGAGCATCATACTGTAGCTCCACTGCAAATATGTATCTTATGTCAAAACAAAAATGTCTCCTCCGTTTGACGGATGGTGGAAATCATCTGTCCTCATCTCCTCCTCTTACCGCCGCCTCCTCTGTTATTTCATCATCATCGCTCTTTCACTTCTTCCCTCCCTTCATCTTCCTCAGGGAACGGCGAGCTTAGCAATAAGGAGTTCATCGCCATTATGAAGCAGCGAATGATGCGTGGGCTGGAGAAACCCAAAGACATGGGCTTCACTCGGCTGGCGTGCGCCATGTGGAAGTGTGCCCAGGATACCGCCTGGGACTTTGCCATGCCCAAGACGACGCAGTAGTGACCCGGAGGAGGGGAGCGTCACGTGAGACCATGAAAGACTTGAGCGTGTGTGTGATAAAGCAACAACAACACAAGTTAGAGGCCCCAACAAAGGCGCCCCCCACCCTTCCTCCAAAAGTTCTCACGGATTTAAGTATACCAATTAATGCAATGAACTCGTTAAGGCTGCGACTCTGAGAGACATCATCAATCGTTCACGCACGCATGCCAGTGGGGTTCGAGCGTTCAATACAGTGACTGAAGCATGTTGATGCAGCACAGCCTCAGAGGCTTTCCCAATGTGTCTGTCAAAGCCATAGAGACACTGCATGAAATAGGCCACGCCCATCATGGGGGAAAGGCTCCATTCATTTCCACACACCAGCGTCATTTTCCTTGAATTAAACATAGCTAAAAGCTGTTGTGTGGTGGGCTGCGCACACAACAAATGTAAAAAATCGCCAGTTAAAAGTTTTTTTGTACTCCCGAGCAAAACAAGGAAGCCATTGAGAATTGGCGAGAAGAAAAATGTGGATCTAGCTGTCAAGGAAGTAAGTTGGAGTGTTCATCTTCCGTATATACGATCTTTCTAGAGCGCCAGGATTGGAGGGGGGCTTTCTGTTTTCCCCCGTCTTGGGCGTGGTTTCTGAATGATGACGCGTTACGCAGTGTCTCTATCGTGGCTATTTGGACTTTGTAAACTTGTATATTTATTTGTGCCATTATGCTGTTGGAGGAATGCAGTGCTAACATACTGTAGGGCCAGCGAGTGACCATGAGTGACCCAAGCTAAAAAAAAACAACAACACTATGTTTATAACTGCAGTTTAAAATCATTGAGTCGGAATGCAAAAGGCAAGACACAAAAGCTGAATACATCTTTTTTGACCATAAATGCCACAGCATGTCTGTTGGGTATGAACGGGATAGGACCCTCACTTATTTCTGTGGTGGGCTAGACTAGAGCAGTGGTTCTCAACTGGCCTCACGACCCACATTTTTCCTTAGGCATTAAGTCGCGACACAATTTTCTGAATTGAGCCAAAATTGGTAGCGTCATTTAGCCCCCTGTGCAAGACGCTAGCATGGCATGTTGGTAGCAATGGATGCCTTAGGTCTTCTAGTTTCATATGGTATCAGTATCTTCACTCTGGCTTTCAAAATGAGCACGCTACGCTACGCTACAGACTCTGAAAGACAGTAATGTTGGCCGCGGACGCCAGCGTCCTCAATGACTAGAAGAACTTTTTTTCTCATGCACACTCAAAAAGGCCCCGCGACCCACTTTTGGGTCCTGACCCACCAGTTGAGAAACACTGGGCTAGAGTGAGGGCAGTTTGGTCGTCTTGTTAGCGCCTCTGTATTCCTGACTCTGCTTCAGTCTGCTCGCTCTCGCTGAAGCTTTAGTCCGGTTTGTTATCTTGGGCCATAAAGGATCAAAAAAGCCTGCCTTGCTCTACAACGTACCGTGTATTCTTATAAATTGTTATTATTGCTCACTGAATTACTTTATGTAAGATGAATATCAAAAGAATTACTCTATTAAAGATGTTTTTATTAATAACATAGAACTGATTCTTTTTTTGACTGGCCTTTTTATTTTATTTTTTTTGCTCTGCTTGCCATGTTGTTGCACTGGTTGTCCTTCCATGTTCTCATTTGCAATCTCTCATTTCCAGGAAAGCTCTGTGGGGGATTAGCCACACTAATCTATGAGAAGACATTTGTCGTAGTGCGTAATCAAACAGTGTGAAATGTTTGGCCAAAATGCATGGCTGATTTTATACAGTGCGTTTCTGCGCAAGAGGACGAAAAAGATGCTAATATGTGTGGACAGCAGCAGCAGCAGTCAGCACTTTTCTCTAATTGAAATGGACAGGATGGGCAGTCCTCAGCCTCTGTTGACCATTAAAAGATTGTCCTGCAGTCCTCCGTCCGTCCACACGCTGTCCCACTGCAGTGCCCTGAAACAAGCTCGCTCACTCTCTTGGACACACAGTGACTGACAGACGGAAGTGGTACTCAGGAGTGATTGCTAGGGATGGGGATTAGGTTGAAGTGCCGTCCATCAGTATTCCTTTGCCATGTCCTTCCTAGGCTAAAGTCAGCCTTTAAAATCCAAGAAGATGGAACTTAACCTGCTCTCTGGAAGAATGTATCCCTAGAACCTCGCCATTTTCTCAACCCTAACCATTAAAAAGTATGGCTCAGGTGGTAAAGCAGGAACTAACGCAGGTGTAATCATTGGCATTAACGAGGGCACCTGGCACTTACTTCCTGCTTTTACCACCTCAAAAGGGTTGCTGTGAAATGGGTCCGTAGAGCCTCGCCCACCGACAATTACTTTGCCATGAGCACAAAGCAAAACACTGCTTTCTTCTGCATTCAAAACCTAGCTGCTAACTGCATCACATAAACTGATACAGTGGGTTTCCAAGCCACCAGATTGCTGCCAAACAACATTGGATCCGATTCCAACTGCCCCAAGTGTCTCTCAAGTTCCATCTGTGCCGGAGAACTGCCCAGTAACAGTTATGTACTGAACATCCTGCTCAACAACTCAGCCGTATAAACCCCAAGCAAGTAAGCTCTGTCCATTTTTTCTCCCTGCCTGGTGTGCACGCACTGAAGCAATAGCTCCATGGTTAACGTTAATGTCTCTAGACTTTAGAGGGAGGCTATATTTGGAGTGTTACTGAATGCCTCCCTCATAAGTCAACCGTTCTTATTTATGGGTAGGCTTAGAAATGTACACAACCTCCCCTGACTTTGTTGTATACATATGAAATGTATGAACAGTGCGTGTTGTGCTCTTCATCAAGCCTGCATTTGTGCCCAGCTGTTTTTGCTTATGAATGCTGTGTGTGTATGTGTGTTCCATCAGGTCATGATGTCATGTGTCATATAAAAACTCAACCAGTTTAGCTGGTCAGCTTTAGTCTTGACTCTAGACTGAGAGAAGTTCTCTTGCTTAAGGATCTCAGGTTGCACTCAGGCTCATAAAGGCTTAAAGCGCCAGGGCCCAGTTGCACAAAGCACCTTAGGTTAAGATTTCCCTTAGGGTCCGAGTTAAGGTGTCCATAAAATAGAATCGGCTGCACAAAACACCCTTAAATCGTCTCCATAAGGTTAAACATTTGAAGGAAAACATAAGCACAAGATTTAACCTAAGGTGCTTTGTGCAACTGGGCCAAGCAATATAAGCTAAGGCCCAAACCCCGTTGACCTTAGACAGTGATCACTTTTTTTTTTTTTTTGATTTTTGAAATTATTTTAAAATTGACTGGTTGTAAAATTGGGGTAATATGGTCTCTGTGTAGCACCAGTTGAGGATCTTAGCTGCTGCATTCTGTACAAGTTGAAGGTGAGAGACTGTCTGACTGAGGTCTCGATAAGGAGTTAGCGTACACAAGTCTAAATGATAATATGGAAGCATGGATAACTTCCTCCAAATCCTTACTGTACTAAAGACCTCTTTGGGGAACTTGAGGATATCTAAGGCAGTGGTTCTCAAAGTGGGGTTCAGGGGTCCTTGGAGGGGTTCCCCACCAAAAAGGGGAATGATTTTTTTTTCACCATAATTCCATAAGTACCGTAACAATGACACAGAATGTATGACTATTTTGGTCATGGGTGATGTGGGGGAACCCTGGGACAAGATCTTATCAAATGGGGGGTCCAACGTCTGTGGTCTAATTTGTGTCACTTTAGGTGTCCTTGATGTGAAACTTGAGAACCACTGATCTAAGGCAGTGGTTCTTAAGAAAATTCACATGAAGGACCCCTAAACTGACAAAAATTTGACCACGGACCCCCATTTGATAGGATTTTGTCCCACGGTCCCCCATATTGATGCTTTTATATGTTTTATAACAGAAAGTGTAGCCTATAAAATCCATGACCAAAATAGTCATTGGGTTACTTATGAATGGAATTATCGCGAAAATACCTTACCCACCTTTTGGCTGGGAATCCCCTCAAGGACCCCTGGGGGTCCCCGGACCCCCATTTGAGAATCACCGATCTAAGGGACACGTAGTGCACTTCATCTGACTAGCATTTTTCTTTTAAACAAAGAATGGGTTTAAAACAAGTATTTACTGACACTAGTTCCAATATCGTAAGTGGGGGGAGGATTAATTGCAAGGTCTACATTAACAGTACCCTTAAAGTCCCTGGAAACCAGAAATATTTCTTTATTATTTAGCATTTTGAGTTCATCACATCACAGGACCCTATGTTAATAAGCCACCAGCCAAATTTGAACGATGATGAACGTCGCAAAGTATATAAATTTAGGTTTGACAGTCTGGCAAAACTCATGAGAAAATCATTATTTTTTAGAGTGTATTTCTCCCGCGGACTGTGTGGGCGTGTCCCATCTACAGCAGGTTTTCCGAGAGAGAGAGAGCGCGAGACAGAGGGGGGAGGGAAACGGAGAAAGAGATCAAGTTACACAGCACTTGCGAGTGTGTGTGTGTGTGCTTGTGAGTGAGAGAGCCACCAGCCTGTGTGTCTCTCGCTCTCTCTCACTAGTCCAGAGAGAGAGAGAGAGAGAGAGAGAGAGAGAGAGAGAGAGAGAGAGAGAGAGAGAGAGAGAGAGAGAGAGAGAGAGAGAGAGAGAGAGAAGCACATGGCCTGAAACCCGACACCTTGCTAATCTCACAAGCATAGCGCTTGGCAGACGGCACACAGAGTGGGAGGGAGACGGACAGCGAGGGTGCGCTGTCACTGGGGGCAAAGGGACTTGCCATAGGTGGGTGCGGATTGCGCGCGTGTACAAAGGTTATATAGAGCTTATGACGTCATAAGCTCCTGCGTTTTAGCACCTCGCGCACTGCTGTCTTCAATGAGGAAGTACTTTGTAGAATCTTGTAGAAAAGTGGCGATTTTAAGGCTTTGGGTTGAAAGTAATGTATAATAATTTCGGAGGCACAAAATTACTAACATAAGACCCTAAATAACATAGTTAGAACTTTTTTGTGGATTTTGGTTTCCAGGGACTTTAAGAGTTGTGGCAAATATTAGAAATTAAATTAGAGAAATATGTGGCCCTTGCATCTTAATTGGATTCAGGTTCTCCAACATTAGGTTTTTGACATACAGTAGTGTAATTTGTTGGTTTTCCAGTTACGCTCATATTTTTGTACCTTTTCTTCTCAAGGCTCCACTGTGTCTTTAAGCCAGGCATGGCTGGATTTTCTTATGATTTAATACAGCACAGTATAATCACATCGCCTAGCAAGTATTGTTTAAAACTGTAGACCAATTCCTCTGTATCTCGCAGCAGAATGCCACTACTGTCAGACGCAATGTAGGATGATGCCTGAAAACCCAACAGACTAGATTGTCTTGCAGAATCAAATGCAAGCGCGTGCAGAGCACATGGACCAGGGCCAGGATGCAGTTAACAACAATGGGCCAATCCCTCCACTGGCACAGACAGCCCCTGTTCCTCCTTTTTATAGTCAAACAGAACCTCTGTTACAGCTGCCTTAGTTCACCTCAAACCCAAATGTCCTATGGCATCATGTAAAATGACAAGTGACTGCTCACAGCCTGGACTGAGGAGAGCCGTTTAAGTCAGTGCAGCAGCACAGAGCTGTCTGACTGCCATCAAGTGGCTTTGGAGAGTATTTCAGGTCAGCTCTAAAGGGACACCGAAAAACCACGCAGATTTATTTTGCACATAATCTCACATATCTGAAAACAGTTTAGCAGGCATTCGTTTGTGCATGAATGTGAGAGATTAGGTGCAAAATAAATCAGCATTGTTATTCGGTGTTCTTCACAGCTGAGGATTTGGATAATTTTTCCAGTCAGTGCTCAGCATCACCCAGAGGAAGACCTTTTACTCCTGGTTGTCTACTCTTTTGAGGAAGAGGATCATTTGATTCCTGGTACTTTTTCAAATGAGCGGGCAAATGCCTGTAGTCATTCTTGTTTGTAACTGAACTGGATAAAGTCAGTTGCCTCTTTCTTCTTTATGTGCAGTTTGGCATAAAACGGCAGTCTCATGAGACTTGTGAACTCAACACAGCCCCAAGATTTAATCTGTCCAGTCTTTAATTACACTTAAAAGAATCAATAAGAAGTGACAGGGGGGTAACACAAAAGTTCAAACAGGAAATTGTAATTAAACTGGGTGGTGTCAATCATGTTCGTGAATATAGTCAATTCCACATCACAGGTTGGGGGGCTTGACGGGGGCAGGAAACAATGATAGTCTGACCACGCATAATGGCTTGAGAATGACATGGAAATGAATAGGAGGTCCTCAAGGTTGAAATGGAATAAAACTGAATAAATACTTAATATAAAACCCAGGGACCGGTTGCACAAAGCACCTTTAAGTTAAGATTTTCCTTAGAGTCTGAGTTAAGGTGTCCATAAAATAGAATCGGCTGCGCAAAACACCCTTAAACCTTGTGCTTACGTTTTCCGTAAAATGTTTAACCTTAAGGAGAAGATTTAAGGGTGTTTTGTTCAACCGATTTCATTTTATGGACAACTTAACTTGGACTCTTAACTTAAGGTGCTTTGTGTAACCGGCCAAAAATGTTCACATGTAATTGCAGAGACAATGCCCATACCCTCTCCACATTTCTAAGTGGCCAAACAAAAGTTAACATACAACAAACTAAATACCAGCAATCCACAAGAACCATAAAAAAAATCCACTTCAGCCTTTTGTTACTTAGATAAAGGACCTGTCCGGATGGATGGTTGATATCATTGAACATTGATATACAAGTAAAATTAAATGATTACGTTACAAGGACATCATGAAAGACACTTATTGGAAGAGTGAAACAAAGTACAGATTAAATGTCAGAAGAGCAACAAAGGCACCAATAGACACATTGGCATTTTAACATTATAATTGGTGGCCTACAGCCACCTAGTGGCCACAAGTGGCAACCTCAGCACACACAGACAGCTCTGTGCGATACAAATAGACCCTTTTCACAGGGGCCATTTTGTGCCGAAAAGGCAGGAAACCCTCATTAGTGTTTTGCTTGCACCTGTGTTTACCCTGCCTTTTCAACACAAAATGGCCCCCATGAAAAGGGTCTATAGTAAGTCACAGCAGAGGACGTCCCTCATCCCTCTCCTGCCACCAGTATCTCCACTAAACTGTCAAGAGTTGAAATGAACGCCAACATGATGAACAGAGCAGCAAACTACATGCAACTGCCAGCTCAACTCTAAAGTCTACATTCCTGTCAGTAAGCTGCTGCTGCTACTGGAAGGATCGGGCTCATGATGGGAGGGTAACTGTTTATATGGGAATGGGGGCAGAGAACCGATAGTCCTGATCAAGTAGGTTCGGGAGTGGGGATTTGGGGTCAGGTGTGAGCAGGGCCTCATTCACTGTCAAACTTGATGGAGTTGACCGACGTGGAGTCGATGGCTCCTCCGCGGTAGCTGCCCCTCTTCTTCTTCGTCTTTTCATGGCGGAAGGTCTTGCCTTTCGTGAACCGGAGCACATCGTTCGCTTTCTGGCCCCAGTCACTGTTTGAGCCACGCTGGAGGAGAGAAGGCAAATTAGCTTCTTCAACAGGACGTGGTTTGAGAACACATTTTTCCGCCCACCTGAATAATTGATACCAAAAAGGACTTGTGGTTTTTAGCATGTGAGCTGTTGCTGGGTGAAAAACCTACGATCTTTAGCTCACCTTAGCATCAAAAGAGTTGTCCGCAAGACGGTGATCCACCTCGACGCTCTCCTCTACGACTCGACGGAAAGGTACATTGCCGGACTGATGGACAAACAGAACATCATTGGTCAATTTTCACAACACCATATAAGGAAACCGTCACTTTTATCCGGTGCGTATCAACGTTTTGTGTCCCATGACTTAGATGGATTGTGAAGCCCAGCATTCACCAAAGCCGTACACAGATCATGTCCCAGTCTCTGAGCTCTTACCTTCTGCTTGACTTTAGGAAAGGTCTGTGGTGTGGTTTTTGCTTTCTTGTTTTTTGGAGTCTTAACTTCAGCCTCTTCATTTTCAGAATCTTCATCTCCTTTTCTCTTGCCATTGGTACCTGTATGAGTGAAGAGAAAAATGGGCCAAGTTAGTCGTGCTGGTGACATGATCTAGAACCCTTTTTTTGTACCAATGAGGCCCACATGTGCCCTGTAAATAAACATGGTTTCCCCTGGCTTTTTGGAGGGCTGAAGTGCGGTGTTGCTGGGCGGGAGGAATAGGGAGTTCAAGATTTAAAAAAGAAATTATGCTTTTCAATAAAGAAATGTGCAATTTCACATCATTTTGGACATTTTCTATTATTACCGTATCTATGTACAAACATTTGGAAAAGCCAGAGCAGATAATAAGCACCCAAAAAGCTTAAAGACAAAACTTGCTAAAGTAGTCCACTGAGGACCAACACTGATATTTGGCTAGGTTGCTGCGCCTAAGGCCTAAAACCCTGCCTATAAACCCAATATGCATAAACTTACAGCACACTTGAAAGGGCAATAAAACGAGAACAGCGGTAAAAAAACAAAAAAAACAAGCATGACCTTTCTCGTAATGGCCGTTTGTTGAGGGATGCCGTGAGCGGTCTTCCCATTAAATGCATCGAATCTCCCTGGTAAATGGCAACAGCATAATTTAATATCTACCAGTTACCGTTTGTCGTGGGGGTGGTGGGTGCTGTGGCTGATTTGGGCGTCTCTTCATCCTCTTCTGATGAGCTGTCTGAGGAGCTGCTCTTCTCTTTGGGTGTCGCTGGGGTGCTTTTGCTTGCAACTGGGGTAGCAGGTTTCACAGGCTTTTTACTGGCCGCCTCCTCTTCCTCAGAGCTGCTGTCACTGGATGAAGAATCGGCTGGCTTGGCGGGGGCCTTGGCTGCCGGGGTGGCTGCCTTGGCTGCCGGGGTGGCTGCCTTGGGCGTCGTCGCTACCTTACCGTTGCCGACCGTAGACTTGGCAGGGGTGGTCTTGGCAGGGGCGGCGGTCTTGGCCTCCGTCTCAGAATCGGAGCTGTCTGAAGAGTCCGAGCTGCTCTCCTCCGCCTTCTTTGTCGGAGCTGGAGCGGCCTTCGTGGACGCAGGCTTGGCCGCTGGCGCTGCCTTCTTGCCCTCCTCCTCATCACTGGAGCTATCATCACTGGAGCTATCTGAGGCTGCAGGAGCCTTGGCTGCAGGAGCCTTGGCGGCAGGGCTCTTGGCGGCAGGAGCCTTGGCTGCAGGAGCCTTGGCGGCAGGGCTCTTGGGGGTCACTGCTGCCGGAGGTTGTTTCTTGGCTGCAGGTTTGGTGCTCTTCGCTGCAGCCGCCTCGTTCTCAGAATCGGAGCTGTCAGATTCAGAGCTGCTTTCTGCTGTGGCAGGCTTTGACACTGACACAGATGGCTTAGCTGCTGCTGCTGCCGCTGGCTTAGCTGGTCCTTCCTCATCCTCAGAGGAGGAGTCCGAGCTGCTCTCTGCTGCTGCTGCAGCAGGCTTAGCCACAGGGGTAGCAGGCTTAGCCGCAGGGGTAGCAGGCTTAGCCACAGGGGTAGCAGGCTTTGCTGCTGTTGTCTTAGCCTTGGCTGGTTCTTCCTCATCCTCAGAGGAGGAGTCAGAGTCAGAGCTGCTCTCTGCTGCAGCAGCAGGCTTAGCCACGGGGGTAGCAGGCTTAGCCACGGGGGTAGCAGGCTTAGCTACAGGGGTAGCAGGCTTTGTTGCCGCTGGCTTAGCCTTGGCCGGTTCTTCCTCATCCTCAGAGGAGGAGGAGTCAGAGCTGCTCTCTGCTGCTGCTGCAGCAGCAGCAGGCTTAGCTACAGGAGTGGTAGGTTTTGAGGCCGGGGTAGCTGGTTTAGCTGCGGCTGGCTTGGCCTTGGCTGGTTCCTCTTCTTCCTCAGATGAATCATCTGACTCAGAGCTGCCCTCTGCAGGCTTGGCTGGAGGTTTCGGGGTGGAGGCAGCAACAGGCTCTGCTGGGGCTGCAGGTTTAGCGGCGGGTTTTGCTGGGGCCTCATCTTCAGAACTGCTATCCGAGTCTGAGTAAAGCAATACAAAGAGTTAAGACTATAACTTAACAATAATCATGAAAGATTTTTGAGAAGTTGGCAGAGTAAGATTCAATATGAATGTAACCAAGAGAGCAGGGGTGAGAACAGAAATTGCGTAAGTCCTAACTGCCAGTTCTCATGTTGCGAGTTTATCTAGCGAAATACTAGCCCTGATTACACCATAAATTAGAGATGGACCCGATCAGGAGCCAATCATTTACTTCAGACGATTCATTTATCAGATATCCGACTGATGTCGCTGATTCAGATTCCATTCACAGTGCTAGTAGTAGTGAGCTAGTAACGTTAGCAGTTGGATAAATCAACATGTCCCACACAGTCAATAGTTTTACTCAGACAAACATTTCAGCGAAAGTAAAAAGACAATAAAGTTATAGTCTTGGCAATTAAATGTATATTTAAATTAAAATGTTTGAATAGTTTGTCACCTGCTGCCTGCATGCTACTCATCGTCTCTTCCTGTGCTGCTGCATGAGCAGTTTCAACCCAGGAAGTCCCCCCAGGAAATCCACAACTTGACTGTAGGACAGTCCACTTAAGTTTTCTAGAGGGGGGTTTCCGGGATGAACCAAGTGTGGTAAAATAGCAGGGGTGTTTCCTTGTTAGTTTGTTGAAAAAGTTAGTTTAAAGAGATAGTTCGGGGTTTTTTTTACATGGGGTTATATGAGGTACTTATTCAATAGTTAGTTAGTGGGCTACCCACAATAGATTGCATCCAGCGCGCTTCCAGGAAACTGAGCTCTCTGCTTCGGTGACTGGGGGTCACGAGCAAATATGTAATTTAGCCACCTAAAAAAAGGCTCACCTGAACAAATCAATGTACGCTATATTTGACCATTTTCAGTGCTTTACTTTGCCGTCAAACAGCCCTTTATGCAGTATTATGTAGTAAATGCATTCCCTGTGAGTGTGTAGCTGTTAGTGTGTTGGCAGCTACACACTAACAGCTACACAATAAAAATACAGAAAATTACATTCTTACATAAGTCTTGGGCTCATATCCTTAAAATGTATTTTACCTGAGCTTGAAGAATCTTTTTTAGCTGGGGGTGTCACCGTCTTGGTAGGCGTCTTAGCAGGTGTAGTAGCTTTAGCAGGTGTAGCTTTAGCAGGTGTAGCTTTAGCTGGCGGCTTCTTTGCCCCCTCTTCCTCCTCCGAACTAGAGTCTTCCTCTGAGGTGGAGTCTTCCTTAGCAGCCGGTGTGACTTTAGCTGGGACGGGTTTAGCTGGAGTAGCCTTAGCAGGAGTCACCTTCACTGAAGGCTTCTTCACCTCCTCCTCCTCCTCTTCTGAGCTAGATGACTCTTCCTCCTCAGCAGGTGCAGCCTTGGCTGGAGCAGGTGCAGCTTTGGCAGGAGCAGGTTTGACTTTGGCTCCTTTAGCTGGCGTGACTTTGGCTGCAGGCTTCTTTGCCTCCTCTTCATCTGAACTTGAATCTGAAGAAAGAGGAACGCAACCAAGTTTTGCACACACGACCAACTAAAGCAAGAATGACGTGACTCTGGCTGGAACCCGCATTCCTTACCTGAACTGTCAGAGCTGGATTCTTGCTTCTTTGCAGCAGTTTTGGGTGCACTGGGTTTGACAGGGGTGGACTTTGCAGGGGCAGGTTTAGCTATGAGGAAATACAACAATGTTAGACATGAATCCTCATAGAATCAGTCATAAAAACACTCAAGGTCAAGGAAAATGAGTGTTTCTTACCGGCTACTTTCTTCTCTTCCTCTTCATCGCTGCTGTCTGAGGATTCACTGTCCTTCTTGGCCTTGCTGGCTGCTGGTGGCGCTGGGGCTTTCTGGACTGGAGCAGGAGCAGGAGCAGGAGGTGGGACTGCACTGTACACTCCTACAAGACAGAGGGCGCTGATCAGCATCCAGGCACGTGCACCCAGATCTCAGTACTAAGGCCTACAAAGGGAAACGAGTGCAATGGGACACAACACACCTGCTTTGGGTTTTTTGCTGGGGGGAGCCTCATCTTCATCAGATGAAGAGTCTTCACTGCTAGACTCGGCCGCAGCAGTGACTTTAGCAGGAGCAGGGGGGGTCTTCCCTTGGGCTGGGGGCTTGACTGGAGCCTATCGAGACACACGGGAGCACTGAGTCTACATTGACATGTCCTAACCCCCTATGTTATTCAGCTTACTCTAAATAGGGATGCACACTGTGCTCATGTACTGTACTTGTAACCCGAGAGCACTTCACAGCTATGTGGTCTCAGCCAGAGAAGCTTGGCCGTTCACACAGCGCTGCCTGGATCACTTTTGGAGGAGAAATACAAAGCGGCTCATGATAACTAGGGATGTCGAAAATCATAATGTTTCTTGACCGACAACCGACACTCATTAGCCGACAACTGTCGGTTAACCGAGAGGATTAAAATGCGCTATTTTACTGTCTGTGCACCATTAAACCATTAGGCTACCAAATGCTTGATTTTTTTTCAGTAGAAAGCGTTTATTTTTACATCTACAAGCAGAAAAAAACACATTAACAAAACGAGAAGACAAGTTGAACCCTCCAGCCATCTAAACAAAAACATTCCTCCGATAGGCTATACTGCTCGCATTGCATATTAAGGGCATGTCAATTGACATGCAGCCGCCCCGTGAAGTAGTGTTTGAGCGGATGACAGCCCAGGCTGCAGGGCGCAGCATCACTACAGTATCTTCTCTTTTAGCAATAGTCTCACTAATCCCACAGTGGTTTACCTGCTTTTGAGATCTGCAAAAAATAGTTTGCTTCTGTCTCACCCGTTCGCTCTCTCTCTTCACACACACGGCGAGGGCTGTGCTCTCTGGCAGGGCTCCACAACATTATAAAAACGAGTCCGCACTCCGCACGCAGTCTCTTGTGAAACAATTTCTCCGAACTGCCATGTGTTGGACAGTAACGTCAACGTTAATTGATACTTTTCAATCGTCAATTCGACCTTCATGTCATTTTTGTAACACGGTAAAAACTACTGTTTCATCATTAAGTGCGAGCGTATGCATGCGTGTGCATGATGAACATGCACTGCGAAGGGAGGGAGAGAGTTGCCAGCCGCAGCAAGCACGCCACGCACACGCACATGCAAGATGTGTGTCCCGGCCGTAGAAAAAATAGGCTAATGACAGCACACACGGAGTTAACAAAACTATAGAACATGTATGAGCTGATTGTTTCGCTGGGTGTGTTCATTCATCATTCTGAAATGGTCACAGAGCACATCTGAGCTGTGTGCTCAGACCATAGGCTCAGACATGAGCAGCAGAGGGGCGGGGCAGTCAGTGCGCTCACTTCACTGTGACTCTGTGGCTGCAGCAGGTGTTCAGCTGTGTGTGTGCTTCGCTGCGGAATGCGTTTGATCAGACATCGGGTAGATAAAATCAACATGAACCATGTGTTTATTTCCAAATCTAGCTTGATTAATACTTGCCCCATCGTTTAATATACTTATGTTACATTGCTGACCACGAAGGGGGGGGGGGGGGGGGGGAATCGCCACATTGGCAACACTGTTATATGCAAATTAACATGGAAATTGACCGTTTAACCGACATGCTTAACCGACCAAAGACGTTCTCGGCGGTTAACCGGTTAACGGTTAACCGTCGACATCCCTAATGATAACATCGACCTGACGTGAGCTTAGCAGCTGCTAGCTCAGTAGCCAGCGGGTTAGCTCTTCTAGCAGACAATACAGTGTTGTGGAACAAGCAAAGGCTTACCAGATATTTCCAATAACGTTATATGTAGCATCATGTTGTATGGTACAAACAGAAAGTGAGGAAAGGATCCGGTGAAAATAAAACATGTTTTCAAAGTCATTGTTATGGTATTATTAAGTACTTATATGGGTACTCTGTATCGGGAAGTACCCAAATGTAAGTACTTCCCTAACTATGACCTGTCAAACGCCTGGAATAAAAAAAGATCCAGAAGAGATGGTAATATACATATTCATGGATGGCCTGGCTTCTTATGCATACCTTAGCTGGCTCTTCGTCTTCAGAGTCAGAAGAACTGTCCTCGCTGCTGCTCTCCTTTTTCTTAGCTGCACTTTTAGCGGGTGCAGCAACTTTGGGTGTTGTGATGACCGCACCAGCCTTAGGGTCTATTAGCCAAAGTGACATTCAATTAGCTATACAGCCATACAGTATGAGATCAACATTAACAGCATCATTTTTGTTTAGCTATGAATGACAGTTGCATCGCACAACGTGCAAAATTGCTGGGCCATGGACTCACTGGGTGCAGGGACTTTGGCTGGCTGCTCCTCCTCAGAGTCTGATTCTTCACTGCTAGAGCTGGTGTCTTTCTTCCTGGCGCCAGCTGTTGCAACAGGAGGCTTCACTGCAGCCTACAAGCAGGAATAACACTCAATACACTTTAACGGTAGAACAGCCGTGCCAACATGGCCGTGCTGCAGGGAGTAGACATGGGTTGAGTCTACAATGTTGATGTTTCCTCTTACCTTTGCAGGAGCCTTTGCAGGTGCTGCCTCAGCCTTGGCTGCTAAAACAAACATTGCAGAGGAATATAAACAGCATACTGGGGTAGGACGTTTTGCTCAGAGTTCAATGCCCAGCTACTCCTTTGTAATGATACATTTCAAGCCCTTTAAGGACAAATTATTTCAAAATTATGGGCCAATAATTCACAGAGATGTTCACATATACAAGCCTCTTAAGTCCTCTAATACAAATGTGTTTCCAGTTATGCACATCGGAATGAATAATTAACACTGAACATAAACTCAAAGCGATCTTGACCAGCAATGACAGCGCAGCACAGAGAGCGATACTGTAGAATAATAAAGTATATCAAGCTGGGCCCAGGCAATTCTGAGATAAAGCACACTAGGCTCAAAGAGATGCTGGTAGGCTAGATTCAAGCACTTTTAAGTACTCGATTTTATTTTGATTTAAGTACTTTCCAGACCTGTGGCAACCCTGAATGGCATATCACAGACGTTCTATAATTAAAGCAGCCTTGTTAGTACTCTGCATCTGACAGTATACTGTAGTTTACCTGCACGGGCTGCCTTAGCTGGTGGTGCAGCAGCTTCATCGTCCTCACTGCTCGACTCCCCACTGCTGGTCTTTGCTTTCTTGGCCGATGGACCATCTTTAGCAGGAGCTTTTCGTTTCTTGGCTTCAGGAGACCTAAGGAAGAACAGCAGCGGTTGTTACAGGCTTGAAAGCTGGTGAGGGCCCATCTCCCAAGACCACCAGCAGAAGGATCAGTCAACATTCATTGGCCAATGGGATCAATTAATTATTAAGGCGATGAGCAACTCACTTTGCCCAAAAGTCGTAGATGTTGAGAAGACTCGCTTCATTTGGATCTTGTGGAGTCTGTTGGAAAAAACAAATGTTGCACATGGGTCTATCACCTTACATAACTGCTGACCCAAGTTTCAAATTCAAGTCTCGCACATTTCAGCAGGCATATGATTTGCACTGCCAATCTGAAGAGATTCACAATTCATATGCGTCTGTCGTCTGACCACCACGTGCTAGCTATAACAGCTAGGTAGATAACCCAACATGTACAACAGCTAACGTTACATTCTCCGCCTACTCCTCGTGTGAACGTTGAACAGTGTGTACTAGTTATCTCAACAGCTTGAAGTTCACGTCAAACCAGCGTGAGGCGAGAGATGGTGCAACCACTTGCTGCCAAGTGTGGTCTCTTACCACTTTAGTCTGTTTGAGGAACTGCTGCGCTGCCTTGGAGAACTTGTTCTCCAGTAGAAAGGAATACACGCTTCTGAAAAGATCACTGGGCACCGACTTCTGCTCCGCCATCTTCACCACGCTCGTTCTGAAAGCATCGGCGTCACGTGTGCGCAGAGCAAGAGGCGCATAATGAATACGTCATCGTATTTTTTCCTTTAGACAAAAAAGATTGTACAATGAGAAGACAATTAACTTTGTTTAAAAAATCTTGCCCACTCGCGCATGCGCTTTCTTCACCGGTCTGTCAGAGAAAACACGGTTACCGCCACAGTCAGTCCAGTGTAGAGTACAGACTAGTCAAGTGTTGCAGGCACGGCAATTCGTGCTCAGGACCGCGGACAGCGCAGGGACGGAGTAGTTTTTAGACACTCCATGGCCACACTTCGCTGTACCAGGAAATAAGGGCAGAGTGGGAGCTCTTTACTTCTTTTAACTCTTAGAATAATTTGTCTACAGAAAAACAACAAATGTGAAATAGTTGTATCGGTGGTGATTAAATAATCTCTTATTCGTTTTCTTTCTGTTTTACTTCGGTTTAATCGTGGTTTAAAAGTATGTTGCCGGCGCATACGTAATACGTCATCGCATAACTCCTCCCCTTTCCCTCGTGTCATAACAACATGGTCGTCTTTGAGCCATGACATTCACCGTGCCAGCTAAATCAAACGTGTGAATCGCAGTTTTCATCACTGGCCGGCGTCCTCCTAGCTGGGCTGAAGCCATGCCTCGCTACGAACTGTCCCTGATCCTGAAGGCGATGCAGAGGCCGGAGACAGCCGCGACCCTGCGGAGGACAGTGGAGACCTTGATGGAGCGGGGCGCCGTGGTGAGAGGCTTGGAGAACCTGGGAGAGCGACTGCTGCCCTACAGGATATCCAAACACAACCAAAGGCATTCCCGCGGGGCCTACTTTCTGATTGACTTCTACGCGACTCCCGACATCGGCCCCAGGTTACTCGATCACTTGGACCGGGATGTGGACGTGGTGAGGCCCACTATCCTGAAGAAGGACGCCGACGTCTCCAAACAGACTTGCTGTGGTGGCCCTCTTCCTGCTGCCAAGTCCTTGAAAGCTAATGAGTAAATGTAAGGAGATGCTGATATTTAACAAGATTAGGCCCACTGCAGCACTGAGGCCAGCAACGTTAGGTCACTAAAAAAACATGAGACTATTTTTCTCTATAGTCCAGTAGTGGCCCATTCTGAACCACCAAGGGCCAATGTACAGGATGGATCAGATGGTCTTCATGGGTCATAGAGGGCTTGCCCTGGGGGCCTAGTGGACTAGTAATGAGCTAGCCGCAAAACGCGACTATTTCACTCGAGTAGCCTACCTCTCCCATCATAGTCGCGCTCGCCCGACCCCTTTATCGAGGGAAAGTTGCACATTTAGCGATCTACAAGCTTCAAACATGCACCAATCACTAATATAAACTACGCACCTTGTTGCCACGGATGTTGTCGAGCAGGCCGCGCTGAGGCCGCGCTTTGTTAACTCGTATTTTAAGAAAGTTTGGGTTATTTGTGTGTCCGGAAACATTATTTTCCCTTCTCCAACGACTCTTCTTCTTTTTTGCTGCTCACCGGTTCAACTGCTCAACTGCGCCACCGCATCATGGGGTATTACATCATGTGTCAAGTATGGGGTTTGCCCTGTGTCGTTCTGTCAGTCACAGGTTTCTGATGCGGTGGCGCAGTTGAGCAGTTGAACCGGTGAGCAGCAAAAAAGAAGAAGAGTCGTTGGAGAAGGGAAAATAATGTTTCCGGACACACAAATAACCCAAACCTTCTTAAAATACGAGTTAACAAAGCGCGGCCTCAGCGCGGCCTGCTCGACAACATCCGTGGCAACAAGGTGCGTAGTTTATATTAGTGATTGGTGCATGTTTGAAGCTTGTAGATCGCTAAATGTGCAACTTTCCCTCGATAAAGGGGTCGGGCGAGCGCGACTATGATGGGAGAGGTACTCGAGTGAAATAGTCGCGTTTTGCGGCTAGTAATGAGCCAACCCATATCATATGCACATGACATGACGTGACATGACATTGTCATTTAGCAGACGCTTTTGTCCAAAGCGACTTACAATATCACATTTTGTCAACAGTACAGAAGACAACTATGCAACACAATCAATGACAGCTAAGACATTTTGATAGACATGACATGTACAGTGCACAAGTATAAACATTAAACTGGCTCCAGTTTAGGTTAGACCACAAAACCAGTAACTCTCAACTCTTTTCGTATCAAATACCCCTAATTTGGTCCACATTTGTGCCATGGACCCCATGTTTGATGAGATTTGTCTTTCATACCCAAATCTCAATCAATCAGAGAATATTTTGATGTGATTTTGTCTAGAATTCTTGTAGGTAGAGAGATAACACTGAAACTATGATCAAAATAGTCATCTAAATTTTTCTTGTAAATGAAATAATGGTGCAGTTTAACAGTCAATGAGTTTAACAATTTGCTGGAAGCCCCTCAAGGACTGCTGGTGGTTCCCTTACCCTCAGGCTCTTCTAAATTTCGTGTTAACACTACAGTTGCAGAGCCCTCCCATCGAGCATAGCATTTCTGTTAGACAATCTGTGTTGAGCATTAAACTCACCTTATTTCTGCACTTTGAAGTCACAGGTAGGGTCGGGTGGGGCAAACTAATTATATTGGAAGCCTAGTTGCTGAAAAAAGTGAGCTGTTGTTCTTTTTTTTAAGACAAAGTTTGACGAGAATCACAGAGTTGCCTGGAAACAGAGTCCAGACGCATGCGCACTGGCATCATTTTGTCTTGTACATACATTCTACAATGCATTTAGACACCACCACCGCTCACTTTTTTTCGGCAACTAGGCTTCCGATATAATTAGTTTGCCCCACCCGACCCTACCTGTGACTTCAAAGTGCAGAAATAAGGTGAGTTTAATGCTCAACACAGATTGTCTAACAGAAATGCTATGCTCGATGGGAGGGCTCTTCCAACTGTAGTGTTAACACGAAATTTAGAAGAGCCTGAGGGTAAGTGGTTCCCAGACCACGTTGAGAACCACTGGATTAGACTACATAGACATACACATACACACAGCAGGGAGAGATTGAAGGTGGTGGTGGCACTCTCGTAGATCAACATTTTAGTGCCCTCTGGAGTTGAACAAATCATATCTTATATTCTATATTCATATATTCTGCTCACTCACTCGCAGACAGACACGTTGCATTCTTATTATTATTGTCTTATTACTGCTTTGCTGAGTGTGTAAATATACCTGTTGATGTAAAATGGGTTGAACTTAACTACTAACACATTCTATACTAAATAAACAAATACTATACTAAATAACAAATACTTAAACAAAAGATTCTGGAGTCAGAGGTTGGTCTCAGATTAATATATTTTAGCTTGCAAGCGGAGGAATACAGAGTACAATGTTTCGTCAACTGGCCAAGACAGAGGCCAGGGCTTAAATGGAGTCAAAAAGAGAGGATAACGGTATCCTAGTACTGCTGAATAAGGAAGGACGTCAATGACAGATAGACACGATCATGTATGGTGTTCTTCTAAGTACACTACAGACCGATAAAGAAATGATAAAGAAATGCACTTATTAAGACGTGTTATAAGGAGTAGCAGCCTCATTACAGGCAAAGGCGGGGTCACAGGATATGAGAGATTGGTGCGTCTATGAGGTCAGAATGGGCTGGATTGAACCAGATAGAGATGTTATAGTTTATGGTTAAGTTTGCTACATAGATAGTTAAAATTCACAACACTTGTGTAACAATTGTTCCTTTTGTTTTACAGGGATTCACAGCTCATCCAGAAGACATGCAGTGTGATGCGTCCTTCTGTCGCTTTTCATATTGTCGGCCTGCATTTTGGATGTAACCATGTTATAATCAATATTGTCGGCCTGCATTTGGATGTAACCATGTTATAATAAACTATTCTTTTGTATCTTACTTAATAATTTGAGTGTTGCCTTTCTGTTAAAATAGATGTACAAATAGTGGATGCTTTGTAAGGCAATTTCAGTTCTTGTTTCCATTCTATTTCTAGTCTGGGCTAAAGCTGAGTCTGAAGCACACTAATGATGACCTGTCTGACTCTGAACCCATTAAGTACCACGTTTGCCATCCTGGCTGGATCATTGTCTTCTGAGAAAAGTCTGTATAAGGAAAAGTATGGTGAGCAGTGGGCACTCACAGTTGTCTTCTCACTATCATATTGAAGCAACAGTCCACTGAAACACAAACATCTCGGGCGACGCCTTCCTCAGTGTGTAAACTAGTAGCTTTAATTATTCAATGCAAATGAACATTGAAACTAGCAGTTTCAATTGACAGTTGTTGTCTTTCAAATGTCTTCCTACAGATACTGCAAACATTTTATGACAAGTGCTAAATATATCCACATGAAAGCCGGTAGTTGACTAGAACTAGGCTACTAGATAGTAGCTATGTAGCTACTAGGCTGAAATGACAGTTTTTAATCAGCAAAGTTTTTTTGTTTAGTTTAGTTTAGTTATAGAATAGCTATTCAGCTGCGATTCATTCAGGTAAACCCTTTCTTTTTAGATTGCATTTAATCTCAATGACATGTGTTCACATAAGTAGGCTAGTATAAAACCGATGTAAATTACATTAAGACATGTTTTCTTTTCCGTAAATATATTTAAACCCGTTTCATTGGATAAAACCTTGATGTTTGTGTGAATGTTCACATGACATCAGAGACCACAAGAGGGGTCACATGTCTTGTGGAGTCAGCTGACAGTGCGCGTCATCATATAGTCAGCTGACAGTGCGCGTCATCATATAAGCAACAACAAGGCCCCCCCCGTCTGCATTGCAGTGCTCACAGCCCGACGCCTCACATCAGTTCCTTCCTTCACACCGCAGACGGACACAGCTACTGAAAACTAAAAGATCCAAAACAGCGGAGTCATGCTGCTACTAGCGCTGCTTTTCGTGGGTTCAGGTAAATAACACGCCAAGACATTCGGATAATGTTTTTCTTACAGTATTGTTGATATGATTTCAGACAATAGTCACTTCGTTTTAGAACGAAGGCGCGGTGGTGGTTTGTGTAACAGAGTGCGTTTCATCGAAGTGCGGAAGCATTTCAAACAGCTATCGGTAAACATCAACACAGTGGCTAATGTTATTCAGCTAGCTAGCTACTAACGCTATCTTAACGTTACACCGTGTTATTTTTACACAAGCCGAGTGTTATGCACCTGCCGCCACTTACACCCACCACGATAACATTTTAGCAAATCTCGTCTGGTTCGCATTCTAATGTCAAAATGGTAGCTAACAATAAAGGCTAATAGCAGGCTAGCGTGTGCTGTATTGGCTAAACATCACGTGCTATCCCAATGAGATAGGCTATAATGTTGGTACAAAATGTAATATTGTGTAATCGTTCAATCCGCAGCAAGTTAGCGTTACCTGCTTTTCAAGCAGTGTGGTCTTGTGATTTCCCTTTCGTTTAATGAGGAACCAGGTCCAATAGCCATCATGCACCCGCAGGTTTCACTTCAGTTTTGGATCAACTAGCATTGCTGACAATCCACATACTTGACAGTTTGGCCTTAAAATGTACTTTTATTATTCTGTGGTTTGACTTGCCAAGCTGTGTGCATTTACCTTGGCCCACATCTTTTGACAGTGCTATTCTAGGTTGCCCTTTATTTCCTGACACTACTGACAACTGAAGTTGTTTCTGCCATGGTGTGGCATTTGGAACATGATCCTGAAATGAATATCATTCATTTACCTCTTATCACAACACAAACAGGGGTTTCATGCAGACCATTGACAGTATTGGTTCCTACAGTTCATGGCTTTTATGCTTTGTTTATTTAGCACTTATCTTGGTTCTGATTTTATTCACGTAATGTGTGTTTTGAACCTCCACATTCTTGCATGTGTTTGGTTAGAGACATTCCTAATGATAGGTCGGCTTTTTCCACCAAAGAACTATTGAAGCTGGAACATAAGCCACTTGCTGAACAATGTCTTTTGTTGCTTCACTGAGGCACGTGACGTTGATTCACTCCCAAAAATGATGATGAATTTGCGGTTTCAGAATCACGGTAGGCGCGGAAAATGATATAGGCTAGGCAGGCCCATACAGGCCACAGCCTGTTTTTGCTGACTGCTCTAAACAGAAGCAATTACGTTTTGTTTTAACTCGTAGCCTATTGGAAACTATTCTATTCTCGACTTGATGACCTAGTTGTCAGGTGGTGGGCAATATATTGTACAAAGGCAATGGAAAAATGCAACCTGTATCTTTATGCTGCAGGTTATGGCCTGGTTTTGCAGTGCTCGAGTCGGTTGCTTGGTTTTTACCATGTAAGGATTGTGAGTTAACCTGTCCTTGGGCACAGTCTGCCAGCTTGAGAAACAGCTGATCTTGTTTTGACTGCTCAGAAAAGGCGGTGTGTGTGTGTGTGTGTGTGTGTGTGGGGGGGGGGGGCGGGGGCGGTTAGTAACTGGCGTCTGAAGGCTCCTTGTCAATGTAGCTTGTTCTATCTTTCCAATTCCCGTCTGTTGTTATCACCAGCGCCCACCCCCTGAGGCCTTGGCCAGCTCTTGCTTAAGCCCCTTTTGCTGATATAGGTTTGTACACTTCTGAGTAATCTGTGTCTTGTCACATGGCAACACATCATCACTGATGTTTTTTGGAGACTGAGCTCTTGAGTCAATGCTTGAAATGGATCCAACCATATTACTTAGGTTTATTATACACATAATGGACTGGACAGCACTATGTGAGTTTAGCACAGCAGCGGGCGGTGGGGGGGGGGGGGGGGGGGGGTGGATAGAGGAAACACTGCTGGAGTGTGTGGCTGCTTTCACATCATTTTCCCATAGAGTAAAATGGGGAATTGTGAACCATTCATTTCTGTACCTGGAACGGCATGTTTTTATCAAATGTTATAACCAGCACTCACTTCTCCATGGTCTACTGAATAATGATGATGTCCCCTTTGGTCTACTCTAGAGCTGCAACGATTAATCGATTAATCGATTAGTTGATCGACAGAAAATTAATCGACAACTATTTTGATAATCGATTAATCGTTTTGAGTACAATTTTAAGAGAAAAGGTCTAAATTCTCTGATTCGAGCTTCTTAAATGTGAATATTTTCTGGTTTCTTTACTCCTGTGTGACAGTAAACTGATATTATCTTTGAGTTGTGGACAAAACACGCCCTCAAATGTCTCAAAGACATTTGAGGGCGTCATCTTGGGCTTTGGGAAACACTGATCGTCATTTGCTACCATTTTCTGACATTTTATAGACCAAACAACTAATCGATTAATCGAGAAAATAATCGACAGATTAATCGATTATGAAAATAATCGTTAGTTGCAGCCCTAGTCTACTCATTGTGCTGCTGGTTGGTACTGACTGACTACTAGTACAGACGGGTTTGGGGGGCGGGGGGTTGTGCCAGTTTTAGTGGTGAATGCTAAAGTGGCTTGGGAATATGCGCCAATAGGATTTAGTTTGTTTGTCCTAGATAGATTTGGTGGAAAACACTTGGGGAATTGCACACAAAGTACTTTGTCTTTTCCCCCAGTGTTGATCTTTTGTTGTTACACCTAGGTAGATTAGGATAGCTGAAAAATAAATTCAGAATCGGATTGTTTCCCTCTTTCCTCCACTGAGGAAGCAGTTAACCGTTGGAATTCCCCTATCAATCTTGGCATTCTCTCGTCAATCAAGTTATCTCTAGTCACAATCATTTGGTATCATGGGACTGGGAGACAGATCAAAATAGGTGTTGCATCCACAGCAGGTCTACTTTCTGGCTCAACTTTCCGGAAATTCTGAGCAAAGGGTGCTCACTTTTGTTTGTTTTGACATAACATCTAGATTAGCTGATGAGGGGGCGGAAACCGAAACCAATCATTCGACAAGGTGCTTGACTTAACAGGAGAAACTTGATATTTAGATTAGGGATGGGATGGGGGGGTTGGGGTCAGTGCTCACTTCTGTCCCCTTTTAAAAAAAAATCTATCTTCATGCGAAACAAACTATCCTGGCATACTGAGATTCACATTATTCTCTTCTGTCTTGCAGCTGTAGCGACCCCTCTGCTGGGAACTGAGCAGTGTGCTCGCGGCCCCCCCTACTGGTGTCAGAATGTCAAGACGGCATCCCTCTGCGGAGCCGTGAGTCACTGCCAGCAGAACGTCTGGAACAAGCCCCAAGTGGTGAGGCTCTCTGACCACACCGCCTCCATGATGACTGTGACAAGTGGTCATTGTTCTAGTCACTACTTCTGCTTTGAAAGGCCTGCTTTGAAATGTGTCATTAACGACCCTGTAAAGTCATGTTTTATTGTTTCAACATGTATATAAAATGACATGGATTGGCTCGAGTATTTGTGATGTGACAAATCATGCTTGTAGGAAATCTCTGTTTCGGTGAGCAGTGAGCACAGAGAAATGTTCAGCAGATGATTGTGGATATCTAGTGTCAAATTAGTTTGCACAGACACCGTTCTGCACAGTGAAGCGCAAACGTTCTAGAGAATAAAAACACATTTTTGAGTAGAGTGGTTCTTTAAAGAAATCGCTTGCTCTTCTTGATATCCTCAGTTTTTTGGCATGCCTTAATTTCTTCCACATATTCTGTATGCTTGGGTCAGATAAAAGGGGCAAATATCTGGTGGTGATTTATGTTGTTTAGACACCTTTTTCTCCTGTTTCAGAAAACTGTGGTATGTGACCTGTGTAAGGAGGTGTTGACTGTGGTGGGACAGCTGTTGAAGGACAATGCTACCGAGGTGAGATGCCAATGTCTTTGTCTTTCTATACTTTTATACTCTATAAAAAAAAATCTCTGATAAGCCACTAATGAACCATAGTTATCTTGTTAAGACACTTGCCAGTGGAACCTTAGAGAAAATATATGTATTGATATTAGGGTGTGGTGTTTTTGTGATTGCAGTCTGAAATCCTTGGGTACCTGGAGAAGGCCTGCCAGCTCATCCCTGACCAGGGCTTGACTGCAGAATGCAAGGAGATGGTGGACAGCTACTACCCCATCATCATTGGAGTCATAACCGGAGAACTGGTGAGCAGCACCGCCAACCTGGCTGCCAAGTATGACCCTGTTTTCAGTTTAAACATGGTTTGCAAACCTGTGGCAGAAGGTCCAGGGTCACAAGCAATAGCTGAAATATTATTACTCCTGAGTGCCATCGCAACTTAACCTCTCAGGCGTGCATGCAGGCAGTAGATTTCTTTTTTACCCCTTAGATGTCAAATGAGCTCAAGGTGAGATTTGATGAAGATCCTGTAGTGGAAATCAATAAAATGATTTGTTGATTGATTAATCAGTAAATCAGTTGCTCGTTGAAAGTGAATAAAGGAGGATTTATTCAAAGAAAAAGTTCCATCTGTACAGACAGAGTCACACAGCATGATCAAATCTCAAAGTATTGTGCGCAGATTCAAAACGACTCTGCCCACTTATACAGAACTTCCAGCCCCCCTCCGGTGGCTGATGTAAAATTCCATTAGCTCACAGAAGTTCAACCTTGGTCTTCTCATCATAAGACACAAGACAATGTTATCTCTCCCTAGGAGTGCTCTCCTGTGGGAAAGAGAACCGCATAAATGCTGAGTCATTCCAAATCGTTCACTTTAGAGATGTCTTAGAGAGATAGATCATAGATCATTATTGAACAGAGTCAATAATGATCAATAAGCAATCAATCAATGAATTTTCACTCACAATCCCCTTCTTCTTCTTGAATTTAGTCAGTTTATCTTTCGCTGCCAGTTCATCTCTTCTGAATCAGAGAAAGGGGAAAGAGAAGTGGCTCTGACGGGAAGTGCAGGGAGCTGAATAAGGGCTATTGATGGGGAAGTGAGCACCAGTCTAAATGGGAACAGAGTAGCCATTGTGTCATGCTGCTTAGTGCTAACCCCCCCCCGTGACTGACAATATCTGCTGTATCGCTGCCCTTGATTCAACTCTCACCTGCTACAGCAACCCCGTGATGTCAACCACTGTACCTAGATACAAAGTCTTTTTTATTATTAGATGAATTTCCATTTATACTCATTGGCAGTGGTGGCTCCCACAGCTAGAAAAAAATAATTTCCGTTCAATTTTGTCATCTGGCCTCAACTCACACTGCAGAAATGGCATGTAGTTATACAGTTGTCTACATACCATGATGTAAATTTCCAAATATTAATTTTTGAACTGCAACACCTACAGGAACTAATCCATGAATGAGTGATTTAACCTGTGGTCAACTAAGCAAAATTATCCCCAGCCCCAGCATATGTAAAATATTCTACATAAAACACTGTACTGTAATTCTGCATACCAGAAATTGGGTCAAATAATAATAATAGTATTATTAAATGTGTCAGTTGACGTGACCCAATTGTGTGTGTGTGTGTGTGTGTGTTTTAGGAGGATCCCGGTGTGGCATGTGGTGCCATGGGGCTGTGTCGCTCTCAGCAGGTGGCCCTGACCCTGGCTAAGGCCCTGACGCTCCAGCTCCAGTCCAACGAGATCCCTCAGGTTGACCTTTCCCAGCGGGTGGCCCCCTTTCTCGTCAATGTGCCCCAGCTCCTCTATCCCCAGGAGATCCCTGTGAAGGACGCTCCAAAGCAGGATGCTCCAAAGCAGGTACACTGCTGTTTGATCAACTAAGCATTATGTGTTCCACCCATCGGCATGGAAGTGTGTATCCAAATGCACATTGTCCTCATTAGTCTCCTTGAATCTTCCCGTGTCTGTAGGACAACCCTGATGTGTGCCAGGACTGCATCAAGTTCCTGACTGATGCTCAAACTGAGGCCAAGCAAAACTCTTCATTTGTCAATTCTCTCATTGAGAGTATTGAGAAGCAGTGTGACCTTCTGGGACCTGGCATGTCTGACCTGGTGAGAACCCCACATGGATGTCTGGCTTTGTCCTGTTGAAAATATCTTTCCTTCTTAAACATCTCTTCTTGTCCTTGAATATGCGTCCTCTGATATTATGATTGTTGTATCTTGACTGTGATGTCCTCCATTGCAGTGCAAGCAGTACGTCGGCCAATATGCTCCTGTTGTTGTCCAACAGCTCATGTCTATGGTGAGTCTTCTAACCCTCAAATTAGCTTCACTTTCTTTTTGGAAGAACATTCAGGAAAACCTTTCACCTTTTCATACTTGAGTCAAATTGAAAGTAAATGCTCAGTATCTTCTAATGCCCAATGATGATGAACCTAATGAGCTGGTCACTACTAGAACTAATGGGTCTGTGATCATCTTTACGTTGAACTTGTGACATTGAGCTCGTACCAAGTCTTACAGCCCCACCTTGCCTGCCGACTTCAGTTCATTCACATCTCTTAATCGCTTTTTTCTTTATTTTTTTTTCTTCTTTTCTTCTTCTCTCCCCTCCATTCATCTGTCTTCCTGCTCTGTTTCTCCTGCTCTGGTTTTGTGTGCTGGTCCCCCCCAGGAAGAGGTAGGTCTCTCTGTGTTCAGCTTCTAGCCTCTTACGCCTTAGCTCTTGCTCCCTGTGCTGTCCACTACTAGTGCTACTCACCTGACGCTGTAGAACTGCATGGAAGTGTTTGTTCCGTTTTCGAATGCGTCCACTCACTGAACCTAATCCCAACCACCGTGCTTGTTTGTTTGGCTAGTAGGATATTTACACCGAGTGCCTGTTGCAAGACTATGGAAAGGGGCTACATTCTTATTTTTCTTGGTTTCCACATCAAACAGGCCTACAGTGTTTTCATGTTACTGAATCTTGACTTATGACCTAGTTTGCATATAAGCAAGTCGGTAAGTGGTACAATTGAGATGCTATAATTAAGCAATAGATCACGACAGGCCGTGGTATATGCTTATTATACCACACCTGATGGTTGTGCGAAAACACCCTTAGGTGTGGTATAATGAGCATATATATCACCGTCTGAAGTGATCTATTGCTTTTATAAAACGGTTAACAAAGTATGGCAATATGAAAATTATTATTATTTAAATGTCTTAAATCACTGTTTAAAAAATTAGGTGAGCTGTTTGACACTGAGCCCCTCTTGCCTGTCCCAGTTTGGACAGGTCCAAACAGCTTGCCTCATTTCCTTCACACAGTGAGTGGCTCTAACTGTGGTATATTGACTGTGGTATATGCTCATTATACCACGGCTGTGAGCCAATCAGATTTGCTCGATTTGAGAGAGCCGTTTTATAAGGGTGTTTTATATCGTCGCAGTATGTATTACAATTGGGTACCACCAGGGTCAGAGGGTGTAAGCTGCAGAAGCAACCTTGTTTTGTCAGTATTTGTATATGTCGCTATATTGCATGGTTGGTAATGCTGTGAAATGGTCTGCAAGTTACGTCCGTATTTATCCTAATGGCATGTGATGTGGCATGTTTGGTGGGCCTTTTGTTGGGGCTTCCACACTGAGTGTCTGATTTTACAATCTATTGTTCTCCTCAGCAACCCAAGGATCTCTGTGCCCGCGCTGGCTTCTGTGAGGCTGTGAAGAAGTCCTCTCCCATGCTCAAGCTGCAGGCCGCCAAGATGGTGCCCGCCGCCAAAACCGTACCTGCCGCCAGGATGTTCCCGGCCACCAAGGTGGAATCTTCCCCCGCCAAGGCTGTCGCGGTAAGCCAGGGCTGCCAGGCACAATTAGCCTGCTTGATTCTTGACATTTCCTCAATGCTTCATATTGACAGAAGATAAGAATTATGGTTCAGTACATCGACAGGTGACGTTGCCTTTTTTGTCTGTGCTCTAGTCTATGGTGCGTGTCCGTGACTCCCCCCAGTGTGCCATCTGTGAGTTTGTGATGAAGGAGGTGGAGAGCATGTTGGAGGATCAGACAACAGAGGTGGGACTTGTGCTGTGACCTATGTTCATACAATGGCACACAAATACAAATACTCACCACATATGAAGACATAATGTAATTTACTGTTGGTGACCTCAGGTCTGATGTCAAACTGACCCGTGTCTCTATTGGCCCTCAGGAGGAGGTGATCCATGCTGTGGAGAAGGTGTGCACAGTGCTGCCCTCTTCTCTGACTGCCCAGTGTAAGGACCTGATCGAGGCCTATGGCCAGGCCATCATCGAGCTGCTCGTGCAGCAGGCTGACCCCAAGACTATCTGCACCGTGCTGGGACTCTGCAAGGATGCTAGCCGTGCATATATCCGTAAGCTCTCACCGTTCACAGCTCATTAGATGTAACATGATTTTGTTGGGAGTTGACTATCGTTTCCTACTAAATAGCTTTGCTGTGCAAAAGTATTTGAGAGTTGGTGTGCGAAAGCATCACTGAACGTGTTAGTGAAAGCATTATGACATTTAACATTTCAACACAAGTGAAATAGGAAATCTGGACGTTTCGACACGCAAAGAAGACATCCTCCACAGCCACTGTGAATTTCCACATCAGCACAATGACATTGAATCTGTTGTAACTTCTCCCCAGCTGTAATGGACGCAGCTCAATTCAAGGCCGGTGGCTTCTGTGACGTGTGCAAGATGGCCGTCCGCTACATGGACGGCATCCTGGAGCAGAACGCTACTGAAGCGCAGATTGAGGATGCTGTGAGGAAAGTCTGTAGCTTCCTGCCTGAGTCTGTGCGGTCCGAGGTGAGGTGTTGCACCCTTGGCCTTTTGTACCTTTTACCATTATCCTTGTGACAGTCGTGCATTAACCCCGCGATGACCGTGTCCTGTGTCAACAGTGTGACCAGCTGGTTGAACAGTATGAGCCAATGCTTGTCCAGCTGCTGCTCCAGATGCTGGACCCAGACTTTGTGTGCATGGTGAGGATTTTTTCATGACAGAATAGCTTTCATGACAACTTGGTGAAGAAAAACAGTGATTCATATGACTGTCAGGTTTGAGTTTCAAAATGTTTGCTAATTAACATCATGGACAGTGATAGGTTTTCTGGCTTGCACTACAATCCTGGCCCCCTGTTTTCGTAACCGATGTGTGTTTGGTGTGTAACAACAGAAAGTGGGAGCTTGCCCGGAAGCTGTGCACAGGCTGCTGGGAACAGAGCAGTGCAGCTGGGGACCTGCCTTCTGGTGCAAGAACATAGAGACGGCGACCCGCTGCAATGTGAGTAACAACACAACCACAACCAACACAACAACAACAACAACACAACCAGTCTGGGAATTTAGAATCAGTTATGGGATATAAGTGCACGTCATCTTGGCAAGAATTTGTCCTGCAGCACAACATACAATTATGTTTTTTTCCCTTCTTGTATCAAAAACAGAATTTTGCTTCAACAGGCCCGTCTAAACTTATGATTTTTTTTTTGTCTTTCAGGCTGTGGCTCACTGCAAACGCCACGTGTGGGTATAGACGAAGAGGACAATGGACACAAGGACACAATCTGACCTTTAGGGAATTCAAGATGAAATACTGTAGCGCTGCTTCAGAGTTTTAATAAATTTGTCTGGTTTCTTTTTTTATGAAATAGACTTAAATGGCAGCAGTCTGTTAAATTAATTGATGTTTTGAATTGCGATATGAGGGAAAGGGACTGGACTTGGAATGATTAATTTTTTTTGCGGGGGAGGAGGGGAGTGATTACATGTATAGTGGCCTAAGGCTCCGCCTGTTTTTACTTCCTGTCACTGAGCTTCACAGGAGGGCTTTGCAGATTTGCATCATCTGGGGGTTGTACTTTACTTACTGATTTATATTGCTTATTGGATATGGTGCGTGTGTAGGATCATAATTTCAATGTCACTTGTTGCACGAAGCTGCCAGAGAGATGGGCCGCCGAACCCCCTTTAGCCACATTTGCTCTCATCTCCCCGGAGGAACTGCTGGCGTACAGGAGAGAACTGCTGTGTGTATTAACCTTGCCTGGTACCTTTGCAGTCTGTCAGATCCTATAGCAAATGTATGTTTTGTAGAAAATGTTGAATTATATTCTCTATAAGGAGCTGAAAAACGGAGGTAAGGATGCAAGTGTGTACCTCCCCACTCACCTCACATTGTTGTTTGCACTTTTCCCACTCAGTTTGTAAATCTGCATTTCTAACCTGAAAACATCTCGGATTGAATCATTGTCTGCTTCATACCCTGAGCCGATCGTAGGGTGATCTGTAATATTTTTTAACAATTGAATTAAAGTGATCAAAATCCCACTCCAATTTCTGATTCGTTTTTCTTCACTTGAAACTGTTTCTGACATGTCATTTCTGCTACTGTTAGTTTTTAAGAAGCTCAGTTATATATGCCGATTGATGGGATGCTGATTGGAACCTGTGAAATAAAACTTTAATATTGGGTTTAGGAGCAAGTATGGTAAAGTATGGAAGGTTCCCCCAGTATGTTGCCCATGTGTGCTTTATAGTAACGTTCAGTCATAATATGGGCTTAATATAATTAAGCCCATAGTTAATGAACTAATGTACAAAACACACACACAGTCAGATATTTTATATACTGTATATGTTGTAAGCCTAATTTTTGCCATCACAGCTGCTTTTTACATGTATGGGATAATACAGGCTAATATACAAGGTGTCCCAAGCTCAGTCATTATAAACTCAATTAGCTACAGAAGCTAATGTTCACATTCAGTCCTTGTATATTTCTCTCATGTGTTCATCATTCCTTTCCTCCTCTGTGTGTGTGATTGAGAAATGAGATGCAGGTGGTGTTCATCCTAATTGGCCTGGTCAGGTGTCAGATTGCTGCTGGCTGATTGGCTGGTGGAGAGCATTTAAGCCAGCTGATGCCATCCTGTCACCCCTTGCTCTCCTCATTCCCAACGATGATGGCTGCTGTGCTGACTGCTGTGTTCTGTCAGGTAGGAACTGTGTGTAGACCTACTTTAGTAGTTCTGCAGAACTTTATTAAGATGTGTCTTTATCTTGGTAGACCTGTGCAGTCTAAACTGTAAATACCGTAGTTACCTTCCAGATCTACACTTTTGTACACTGTAAATAACACTTACCCAAGTAGCAGAAAGTAGGGGGAGAAGCCCTTTAGTTTTTTGTAACATTTTCTGATGTTTATTTTGTAGGAGCTTATAGGTAAGAGCTGTGTCTCTTATTTAATCCATCATTTTCTTAGGTAAATTTAAGGTTGGGGATTAGTTTGATTGGTTAGTTGTGTTTGGGCCATGTTGTGCTCTGAAACTAAACCTGCTACTTGTGAACTTGTGATGGTGGTTTGGCTGATCATCCTTGGGAGTGGGAAGAGTGGGGGCACTTTTGTGTTGCGGTCCGGTTCCCCGAGGCCGGTTCCTAACATAATTGGGTGCTCGTCTGCTTTTTTCATTCGTCAGCACGTTGTGTGTGTGTGTGTATATATATATTTTATGTTTGTCTGGTGGGCAGTCTTTGTGCAGGTGGTAAATGGTGTTAGTCAAGGTGCCTTTGCATGGAGCTGAGGAAGCTCATGGTGGTAAAGTTGGTGGAGAGGTTTGTTGGAGGAGGAGCCGGTCAGAGGGGACCAGTAAGACTGAGGAGGGGCGTGACAAGGCAGGGCCGTCAGTAGCACCGTTTCTCCTCTTTCTGTGTAGACCGCTACCCTACAAGAGTCTCTGTACATAGACTTGCCTGTCACTCTGGCTACGTTCACACAGCCATCCTTAGTGCTTGAATCTGACTTGTTGCTCACATCAGATTTTTTTGTGTGGCTGTTCACACAGACTTTTTAAAAGTGGCCCATATCAGACTCCAGTGTGAACAGGTCGCGGACCTGAAGTGACCGGCATACACAGAAGAACAACTATAACGTCACACGCAGCACACTGCTGTTCTACGTAAACCAGAAGAAGACAGCAGTAAACATGATGGTAGCTGACGATGTTGTTTCATCTGTTGTTTACGGTTTAATTTACAAGTTATTGTGCAGTGGAAGACAGGGAATACGGGAGCAGATGATAGCGAGGAGGAGGAGAAGGAGAGCCAACATTTTAATGATGGCATTTTGTGGAGCAATAGCTGCTACGTATTGCTAATACTTATAAGGTCTAAAACCTCACTGTCCCTCCACTGATTAGCTGCCTCGCAGCTGTCCTCCATGTTTGTAATCACAATCTGCCCACTTGGTCCTCCCTCCTCCCGCCAGCGCAGAATAGTGACGAATGTCGCTCTGGAATGAAGCATTAAGTCAGATATGGGCCAGATGTCTGTTCACACCAGAGTCACATTCCAAAACATCAGATTCGAATCTGATGTTTTTCCACATTTGAAACTAGCCCAGGTCGTCTTTAAAAAAGTCACTTTCAATGTGACTTGTACTGTTCACACAGTCATGTAAAAGACTGACCTGAGTCACTTAGGGGGGAAAATATTAGATTCAAGCACTAAGGATGGCTGTGTGAACGTAGCCTCTGACTCCCAAGCCGTCTAAATCAGCGATACAGACGTATTTACAAGTGTCACAGAAACATTTCAAAGCCACATATTGAGAAGAAGAGTTCATAGCTTCTCGACATCGGGGTTAGAAAGCTCGTCGCTGCTCATAAATGCCTCTTTTCATCTGAAGTCTGTGCTGGTGATATTTTTTACCGAGCTTTCGGCCAGAGTGGCGCTGTTGAGCGCTCTGATGGCTGGGAGCTCTAACCTGGAAAAAGTATCACGAGCACAGACTTCAGATGAAAAGAGGCATTTATGAGCAGCGTCGAGTTTTCTAACCCCGACGTCGAGAAGCTATGAACTCTTCTCAATATGTGGCTTTGAAATGTTTCTGTGACACTTGTAAATACGTCTGTATCGCTGATTTAGACGGCTTGGGAGTCAGAGTGACAGGCAAGTCTATGTACGGAGACTCTTGTAGGGTAGCAGTCTACACAGAAAGAGGAGAAACGGTGCTACTGACGGCCCTGCCTTGTCACGCCCCTCCTCAGTCTTACTGGTCCCCTCTGACCGGCTCCTCCTCCAACAAACATCTCCACCAGCGTTACCACCATGAGCTTCCTCAGCTCCATGCAAAGCCACCTTGACTAACACCATTTACCACCTGCACAAAGACTGCCCACCAGACAAACATATAAAATATATATATACACTCACAGACGACGTGCTGACGAATGAGAAAAGCAGACGAGCACCCAATTATGTTAGGAACCGGCCTCGGGGAAGGGGACGGCAACACAAAAGTGCCCCCACTCTTCCCACTCCCAAGGATGATCAGCCAAACCACCATCACAAGTTCACAAGTAGCAGGTTTAGTTTCAGAGCACAGCATGGCCCCAACACAACTAACCAATCAAACTCATCCCCAACCTTAAATTTACCTAAGAAAAGGATGGATAAAAATAAATACACAGCTCTCACCTATAAGCTCCTACAAAATAAACATGAGAATGTTACAAAACTAAAGGGCTTCTCCCTCCTACTACTTGGGTAAGAGTTATTTAGTGTAAAAGAGGTATAGATTTGGAAGGTAGCTATTTACAGTTTGGACTGCACAAGTCTACCTAGACAAGGACAGATCTTCAAGTTCTATAGAACTACCAAAGTAGGCCTACACAGTCCCTACCTGAGAAAACAAAGAGTCAGCAGAGCAGCCCTCATCGGTGGTAATGACTGCAAGGGATGGCATCCCCCAAACCCATTACACAGTGCAGACACAGGAAGTTGGTGAAATAAAAGTTTGGGCTATCATTCAAAACTCTATCAGCATTTATACGTTTGTGTCATGTGTTCACATCATTCCTTTCCTTAGTGTGTAATTGAACTATGAGTCCACTCTTTATACTCCCAACTATGATGGCTCTCTGTTGTGTTCTGTCAGGTAGGAACTGTGTAGGCCTACTTAGTTCTTCAGAACTTGAAGATGTGTTATCTTGGTGGACCTGTGCAGTCTAAACTGTAAATCGCTACTTCCAGCTCTACACTTTTGTACACTAACATCTTACCCAAGTAAAGTAGGAGGGAGAAGCCCTTTAGTTTTTTGTAACATTTTCTCATGTTTATTTTGTAGGAGCTTATAGGTGAGAGCTGTCTTATTTAATCCATCATTTTCTTAGGTAAGTTTAAGGTTGGGGATTAGTTTGTTGTTGGGGGCCATGCTGTGCTCTGAAACTAAACCTGCGACTTGTGAACTTGTGATGGTGGTTTGGCTGATCATCCTTGGGAGTGGGAAGAGTGGGGGCCCTTGTGTTGCGGTCCCGTTCCGAGGCCGGTTCCTAACATAATTGGGGGCTCTTCCGCTTTTCTCGTTCGTCAGCACGTTGTCTGAGTATATATATATATTTTATATGTTTGTCTGGTGGGCAGTCTTTGTGCAGGTGGTAAATGGTGTGCATAGAGCTGAGGAAGCTCATGGTGGTAAAGCTGGTGGAGATGTTTGTTGGAGGTGGAGCCGGTCAGAGGGGACCAGTAAGACTGAGGAGGGGCGTGACAAGGCAGGGCCGTCAGTAGCACAGTTTCTCCTCTTTCTGTGTAGACTATGCTACCCTACAAGAGTCCCGTCTCCGTACATAGACTTGCCTGTGACTCTGACTCCCAAGCCGTCTAAATCAGTGATACAGACGTATTTACAAGTGTCACAGAAACATTTCAAAGCCACATATTGAGAAGGGTTCATCGCTTCTCGACGTCGGTGTTAGAAAGCTCGACGCTGCTCATAAATGCCTCTTTTCATCTGAAGTCTGTGCTGGTGATATTTTTTCCAGGTTAGAGCTCCCAGCCGTCAGAGCGCTCAACAGCGCCACTCTGGCCGAAAGCTCGGTAAAAAATATCACCAGCACAGACTTCAGATGAAAAGAGGCATTTATGAGCAGCTACGAGCTTTCTAACCCCGATGTCGAGAAGCTATGAACTCTTCTTCTCAATATGTGGCTTTGAAATGTTTCTGTGACACTTGTAAATACGTCTGTATCACTGATTTAGACGGCTTGGGAGTCAGAGTGACAGGCAAGTCTATGTACGGAGACTCTTGTAGGGTAGCGGTCTACACAGAAAGAGGAGAAACGGTGCTACTGACGGCCCTGCCTTGTCACGCCCCTCCTCAGTCTTACTGGTCCCCTCTGACCGGCTCCTCCTCCAACAAACATCTCCACCAGCTTTACCACCATGAGCTTCCTCAGCTCCATGCAAAGCCACCTTGACTAACACCATTTACCACCTGCACAAAGACTGCCCACCAGACAAACATATAAAATATACGGTATATATACACACACTCACAGACGACGTGCTGACGAATGAGAAAAGCAGACGAGCACCCAATTATGTTAGGAACCGGCCTCGGGGAACGGGACCGCAACACAAAAGTGCCCCCACTCTTCCCACTCCCAAGGATGATCAGCCAAACCACCATCACAAGTTCACAAGTAGCAGGTTTAGTTTCAGAGCACAGCATGGCCCCAACACAACTAACCAATCAAACTAATCCCCAACCTTAAATTTACCTAAGAAAATGATGGATTAAGACACAGCTCTTACCTATAAGCTCCTACAAAATAAACATCAGAAAATGTTACAAAAAACTAAAGGGCTTCTCCCCCTACTTTCTGCTACTTGGGTAAGTGTTATTTACAGTGTACAAAAGTGTAGATCTGGAAGGTAACTATTTACAGTTTAGACTGCACAGGTCTACCAAGATAAACACACATCTTAATAAAGTTCTGCAGAACTACTAAAGTAGGTCTACACACAGTTCCTACCTGACAGAACACAGCAGTCAGCACAGCAGCCATCATCGTTGGGAATGAGGAGAGCAAGGGGCGACAGGATGGCATCAGCTGGCTTAAATGCTCTCCACCAGCGAATCAGCCAGCAGCAATCTGACACCTGACCAGGCCAATTAGGATGAACACCACCTGCATCTCATTTCTCAATCACACACACAGAGGAGGAAAGGAATGATGAACACATGAGAGAAATATACAAGGACTGAATGTGAACATTAGCTTCTGTAGCTAATTGAGTTTATAATGACTCAGAGCTTGGGACACCTTGTATATTAGCCTGTATTATCCCATACATGTAAAAAGCAGCTGTGATGGCAAAAATTAGGCTTACAACATATACAGTATATAAAATATGTGACTGTGTGTGTTTTGTACATGATTAGTTCATTAACTATGGGCTTAATTATAAATGAGTTCTGACTGAACGTTACTATAAAGCACACATGGGCAACATACGGCCCCCCTGTGTGGCGGGTATGTGTTTGCAGGGGTGCCCAATACGTCGATCGCGATCGCGAAGGTAGTGTGGTAGATCGCATGGCATTGAGGGATTTTTATTTTTTTATAATAAAATAAAATATAATGGAAGTACATGCAGTTTATTTTAATTATGGATCATAATACAATGCAATTGTATTGTAAAGTGAGAAAAAATAAATCATGTATTGGGGGAAAAAGTGATGCATCGATTTAAGATGCATCGATAATCGTAATCGAATCGAATCGTAGCCCTCTGAATCGTAATCGAATCGAATCATGTGGCCAGTGAAGATTCACAGCCCTAATGTCAAGTGGTTGTGGGACAACGAGAAAGTGTTGTGAGGTTAGGTAGTTACTGCAGGCTGGAAACGATGTGTGTGCGTTTGCGATGTTGAAACTGGACTGGTAGATCTCGGGAGGCTGGCTACTTGAAAAGTAGATCTTGGGTCAAAAAAGTTTGGGCACCCCTGTGTTAGAGGGTACACACAGGAAAATACTGTCACAGAGGACTAAGAGATGATTTACCATCTAAGACTCAGAATATGCCATATGCTATTTGGCAGTAATATAATATCAGGGTGTGTGTTTATAAACAGTCCGCGCTGTTTTTTCTGTTGTTTTTTTAAGTTGTTTTTTATAGTAACATTTCCACTGACTGACTCACCTTTGTGATTGTTGTGTATAATACACAACAATATGGTTTGCCAGAGCTAGGCACACTTTCCCACCATGCCCGCCTGATGTATCCTAGCAACACAGGGGGGGAGGGAGGGGGAGCAGCGCTGTGGGCCTCCCCTCAGACAAAGCTTGGGGACAAAGCCCCCCTCCCTATGTTGCTTGCTTAACATTACCGTAGTTTCACTAAATTCATGGATCACTATGGGATTGTGATTATGTTACTTGATCCCAAAGACACTCAAGAATTGAGACAAGATAGCCTGATATTGCTGTTTGATATATACTTCAGACTAAAAACAAAAGTCTGTCTAATGTCTAAACATTTGGGCGAATGACACTTAAGCTGATCAGAGCTTCATGCAAACTAAATGTGGCCTCACAGCTGACCCTGCTGTCCAAGGAGCGCTGCACTCCAAGTCCATGTCAACCCAAGATTTGTAAAACTCTCTCTGTGTGTGTGCTAAAACCAAAACAACCTTTTGTAACTTAAAGCCCACTTCTGATTGCAAAACAATTTGAGGACCAACCGGAGCTATAGGGGGGTGTCATTGAAATTATGCATTTTAGTTTTTGATTTCTGTGAATTCTTAAGCACATTTAGATATTACCAAAATAATAACTAGCTTTAATCACCATTTCTTATTTTATTTCTTATACCCACAAGCTCAACCCGTAAACCAAACAAAGTTGTGCAAAAAATGTTAGAAGAGTTTTGGGATATATGTGCAATAATGCATAAAATAAGCTTTTTTGTCTGGTGAAGTGTACCACAAACATACACATACAATAGGTATTCTGTACCTCTTGAAGTGGCTTAAATCAACACTTCATTCTCCCCTGACTAGTCATGGTCGACATATCCCCCAGGCTTACACAGATCAGTGTAAACATAATAATACATCTAGTAAATGTGAGGTATAGGCTGTTTAGTCAAGTATGGAAGTAATGCCTATATGGCACCTTTCCCCACAGAGCAGACAACAGGCTTAGGTGATGCACTCATCATCACTGTGCTTTGCTGTTCTGGTTTTAATCAGCAGAGGGCGCAGTGACTCTACTCTCCAGCCACATTGTCTGCTGTGTAGTTCAGTCGTAGCATTGTATCACAACCCTCATATAGATTTAGAAGTGAGGGACACGGCCCTCTGCTGGACAGTTTGCTCAGATGCAGTGCACGACGAGCACGGAGAGCGCCGAGCCCACAGCCAGTCCCAGGGTGAGGAAGAAAGACATGACCACTCCCGTGGCCTCGGCCAGCTCCCGAGGCACCACCTTGGGCCCGTAGATCATGGGTAGCGTGCCTAGGTAGCCGTTGGAGAGACCCAGCAGGCAGTTGAAGAGCACGGGGTAGAGGTCGTGAGCGAACAGCACGGTGTGGAGGTGGTCCCTGGGCTGGTAGTTACAGAACAGGAACAGAGGGACCAGCACGGTGCGACACAGGACCAACGCGGGCAGGACTCTGCTCGTAGGGCCCGGGAGCTGCAGCCAGGCGGTGGACTGCCTCCCGCAGAAGTCCGCCACGTTGTACAGGAAGAAACTGGTGAGGGGTACGAAGTAGGTGGTGGTCCAGGGGCTGCCTGTAATAATAACAATAACTCATGTAACTTATAAAGCGCTTTTCAATAAACCAAAGACACTGATAATATGAGTCAACATACAGTAAAACAAACCAGGAACAAAAAGAGAAAGGAGTGACAGGGAACAGAAAGAGAAAGAAAAGTAAGCAGGGATACAGAGAAGGAGGGGGGATGGGAGGGAGAGGGAAGAGGAGGGAGGGAGCAGGGAGGGGCGGTAGATGTGGTTATGGTAGGGCTAATCTCTCGAGACAGACTTTCGACTTGCATCGAAAATCTGTCGGCAGGCTGTGTCAAAAGGGGTGTAACAGCGCTCGCACACATGCTGCGCTTTACCCGATCAAAATGAAGTGAATGTGACCGGTGTGTAGACTCAAAACTTACCATTTTCAGCGTATAGCAAGTAGCAAGGATATGGACCGGGGAAAGAGTGGGTGGGTCAATAGATTTTAGGTTGCGGAAGTTAGATAGATGGTTTTGTACCTGTGTCCCTGTCGATAGACTGGATGCCCGAGGAGACCGCGGGGAACACCAGGATGGAGACGCAGAAGACGTAGAAGACGCTCAGGCCCAGCACCCACGTCTTCCTCAGGATAGGCCGCAGCGGGGGGACAGAGACACCCGCCGCTGCTGCCCCCCCGCCCTCTGACATCGCCCCTGGACTGGTGCACGTGGCTGCCCACATGTAGTGTCTGTGAGAGGAACACACCACAGTAGGTTATATAGGGCAGCTAGAGAGCTCAACTATGCATGCAAAGCTTTAGTGCTGAAGTCCAAAATACAACCAAATAGAATGCCTTCATGTCAGGTTATTACACAAATCTGAACCAAACATTGTATGGTTTCTTGGGTTGTGAAAGGGCCGTTTAGTATACAGGAAAAGAAACTATCCCACTTCCCCTTTTCACCACTTCTTTCTTTGGTCTTTATGACACCCAACCCAAATGTCCGGACTTCTCCACACCTGCAGCCTCGTGGACTTAGTCAGTCTGTGAGTACTGAGGGCTCCAAATCCACAGTCCATGCAGTCCTCAAGGAGCCTCGAGCGGACTTTCTGCAGACTTCCAGAGAGTCCGCTTGGGGTGCAGACTTCACTGAATTTGATGACCAACAATTCATTGCAATACGGACATGACATATTTTTCCCACTTGGCGAACAAAAAACAAAAATAACTTAGTATGAATGTGTAAAACAATTATTAAAACGTTACTTGAATCATGTCGGTCGAAAATAATATTCAACCACATCACGACACATAAATACTGTATGTAGAAGCACAGGCCATAGAGGTAAGCAAAATGCATATTATAGTCTTTGTATAGCCTTGCAGTCTCTCGCCATCACAGGTTTGACATTGAACACATCACAGTATGTACGATTGAAGTCCGCAAGGGCTCAGTCCCCAAGTCTAGAGGGTGGACATGTGGATTTGGCATGGGTCTTTCCTGTGTATAGTGTATATTGCCTTTTCGTCCAGACAACATTACATTACAGCTGAAATTGTATTTATTTTAGGAACAAGTCATGTTTTTCTCTCGGCTGAAAAAAACTCTAGAGACTGATATTTTTCTCTTAGCTGAAACAAATATCTGTGCTCTTACAGTATATCTCTAAAATACTTGGAGAGCATATTACTCAGTATGGTCACAAGGTTTTTCTTTTTACTTGTTCCTCAGGTCTGAATTGAATTGACCAAAAAGGATTTCATGAAAGGGGTCTCTCTCGGTGACTTTAAAATGACCTTGAGGTCGTCCATGCTTTAGGCAAGATCTAGTATTTATGCCTGGTCCCTGTGCCTGCAGGTCTGCTATTGGACTACAGTCTTTTGAGTGCTCATATATAGCAAATTCTTACTTTGGACTTTTAATAATTTATTTGGACTGTATTTTAGTGGATAGAAATGCTGCGTGTTATGTGTCTGCAAGTTTGCTGTGATGTTGCCTTCTTGCCCAGATTTCTCTTGACAAGGACTTTTTTTAATCTCAATTGTCAATTGAGTTAAATGAACATTAAATCAATAACTCCAAGCATTTGTTTAACAAAAACAGTATTAGACGATCTGTTGTTCCAAGTATGAACTTGTGCATTCAGCTGCAAGTACATTTTGATGATAGGCGAAGGGACAGGTGCTGAGATTGAGAAACCTCTTCGTCTGCTACTACTGACCGTGAGTATGCCAGCCTGGGCAGCAGCAGGTACGTGATGATGCAGAGCACGATGAAGACGTCTGCGGTCAGGAAGTAGGCCAGAGCGCTGTCCGTCACATCTTTAGCCACTGACAGGTCCACTATCGATGCGACTGCACTCAGAGTGCCTCCCATAGCCTGGCCTGGGACAGAGGAGGGGGTGAGGGGGAGGTCATGGGTGGACACTAGAGGGCGTAAACGACTTGTCCTTCACATCGGAGAGCCGTGTTCGCGTCCCAGCTAGAGATGTAACGGTATGAAAATTTCACATCACGATTATCGTGACCAAAATTATCATGGTTATTATATTATCACGGTTTTAGTAAAAAATTGCTAAAAGTGTTCAAAAGTAGAGAGAAACTCACAGAAATCATTTTACAACATTTTATATTGAAAACTCAGACCCAAAAAGGATTGATACACTCACTGAAATCATTTCTCCAAGGCTGCACGTTGGCATCTGTGAGACTGTTGCCAACTTTGGTTGATGATGGACAGTATTTACCATGTTTTTCAAAGCACTGTAATCATGGTAACACGGTTTTAATGATATATGAAAATTTTTAAATGGTACGGTTATCGTAAGGAACTTTATCACGGTTATCATTAAACCCGGTTATCGTTACATCCCTAGTCCCAGCATGTTCAAAGTCTACATTTCAACCCTAAGTCACATTTAACATTTTTGTTATTTATTAAGACGAACCCAAACCATCATCCTAACGTTAACCAAGTTATTTTACTTGGCTAAACATAACCAACGTGGTTTCATTTGAATTTAACGTTGGAAAGGCAGCGATGTTTTCAAAATAACCACCCTTTTATTCCAAATTTACATTGAGATTGTACGCATCCCTGGTTTCAAAAACGTAAGATGCCAACACCCGGGTAGTGTAGCGGTAGATTCCCTGCCTACCAACACGAGGGTTATAGGTTCGAGCCCCCGTTTTACCTCCGGCTTGGTCGGGCATCCATACAGGTATGTGTCCTGGTCGCTGCGCAAGTGCCTCCTCTGGTCGGTCGGGGGTGATGTGATCAAAAAAATTAAATAAAAAGATAATAAGAATTTATTTAGGGAGCCACCTGAGATGAGAGCCTGAGAGATCCTCATGGGGAAGTAGCCGCTGATCCCAAACACGCTGCCAGAGAAGAGGTTGGAGGCCCCGCTGACCAGAGCCACGCAGGCCAGCGTCCCGGCGAAGAACTGCCCCCTGCAGTTTGTCACGTCCACCTTCACCAGCACCGTGGTCACCACAAACACCAGCAAGATCACAACCAGAGACGACAGGATCCGCACCTTTGGGGACAGCCTACCAAAACACACACACGTCAACACACTGCCCGCTAGTATACTGGCATTAACACAAGTGTAAGACAGGGTGGCATTCTCTATCCATTATCAGAGATACTAAACAGAAGATAACATGTTTTTGTTGCTCTTAAATACAGAGACCATAACAGGATCCTTTTCATTGTTATATAGTTTTCCCCATAAATTAATAATTTTGTGACTAAATGATATATACCGGTAGACTAGATTTGAGTCTATAAAATGTATAAAAAATATTGCTTACGGTACTTAGTCTGACCACCAGCCAAAAAAACAACAACGTATATATGAAACAGAGAAAAGCAATAACATCTTTGCAATCGTGAAGCTGAAGCCAGTAAATGTTAGGTATTTACTTAGATAAATAACAAACGTTTAACTAACAGAACCCTAACCCACCCACATGCACCCAGCCACTCCCCCTCCGCACCCCTCGAACCCCGACTACAACTTTCCTACCCCTAGCCCCGCCTCCTTTCCTGACCACATCCCCTCCCACCACCCAGATACACCTAGCCAGCCACTCCCCCTACCCACCCCTCGAACCCAACTCTCTACAACCTTCCTATTCCGAGTTACAGGCCCTTTTCCTTAGCCCCGCCCCTCTCCCTGGATCGGCCCAGTAGTTTTTCCATAATCCTGCTAAGAAACAGATGGACAAACGGCACCGAAAACATAATATAACCCGAACCCTAATAATTACGTAAATTCGAATCAATTAATTTCCTGATGAATGATTAACTGACTAATCAGCGCCAAACAATATACACTGTCCTCTGTGCTGTCAGTCCAACAATGACTGCCTGAAAGTAAAGGCTTATATTTTATATGTCAGGCCACAGTGCAAATTATAAATGTATCGTAAAATTATTTTATATCCTTTTCCTGTTTTCCTGGTCTGATGCTGCAGCCAGAACACGTGTGGCATTGTAATATAGAGATACAAAAAAGCAATGAGCTTGTGTGTGTGTGTGTGTGTGTTAAAAAGCACCTGTTAACGAGGAGATAGTTCAGTACCAGACACAGTACAGAGGGCACCGTTGAGGCAATAGCCAGGTAACTTTCAAAGTAGTCCTGAGAACAGAGAGAAAGGACAACACATTATCGTTTGTTCATACACACACACACACACACACACACACACACACACACACACACACACACACACACACACACACACACACACACACACACACACACACACACACACACACACACACACACACAAGTAGTGAAAGGAGAGGGAGAAAATATACAAATCCAATATACTCTTCCACTCCTCTACCCGTGCTACAGCTACTGGGTCAAACGGCATGCGCTAAAATAAGAGGGTCTCTTTCTTATCAGGTTAGTAGTTGTGTGACTCGCTCGGCCATTCCTCAGCTTAGCGTTGCATGCTTGTAAAATATATGTCAAATATTAATTTTCTTTGATCCCATGTTTTTTGTAAACGTACCATAAATCTCCCAATAAACGCTTGGTTTAAAAAACAACCTGGCTTTTATAATATTTTGACAACCACCTATCTTGGGTAAACTCCTGTGAAAGTTTTTATTGGTGACACAAAAGCTGATCACAACTTGCTCCATACCACCATGGAATTATCATTAAATCCCATAGTTAACGACTTGCTGCAGATACAGGCAGAATATTTGACCATGCTGGTGTCTAAAGCATGTATTATTACTATTATTATGATTATTATTATTAAGCATCTCTGTTTTAATAGCCAGATGACATAAAGGTGACACTGAACCAAAGCTTCTCCAATGTGAATGCAGCTGCTTTGACTGTATATAGCCTAATGATAGCTCCATGATTTGGGTTCCGTTTTCGATTCTTTCATCATCGGAAATCATGATTTATTTTTATTTTCATCATGTTTACAACTCTTTTTCCCTCTCCTCCTTCACCAAGCTGTCCTCCTCGCCAAGCCTTTCAGCATCTCTAATTGTATAATTGCATTGCAACACATCTCTGTGAGATGTGAAAGGACACTCAGTCCTCACAGCTGTCACGGGATCATCACAGTCCTGTGAAATGCATGCATGCTGGTAGAAATCTGCACGCTGATACACACGCAAACAAACACACACACAGACACACACACACACACTAGCATGCACGTGCACACGCAGTGGACAAACACACTTCCGCTGCTAGCTGCCTAGCTTCCCCTCTCACTCACACTGAGGTCTGAGCGGGGCTCCTCCTGGCCGGCGTGGTCCGTGACGTTGCTCAGCTTGTAGAGCCAGTAGTGTTTGGCCGTTATGAAGAAGTTCCAGGGCAGCAGGGAGCCGATGCCCATCAGGAAGAAGATGATGTACACCAGGCAGTAGGAGTCCTCCGGACAGTGGCGTACGGACTGGGACGCCGAGGAGGCTTTGGGCAGGAGCGAGTCCCGGTCTGTGGAGGGATCCTGGTCCTCGCTCTCCTCGTCCTCGGATACGCTGCCGACCACGCCGGGAGCGGCCTTCACGTAGGAGGAGTTGAGGCTGGGCTGCAGAGGCTCAGTGGCAGCCATCTTCACAGAGTACAGGACCACAGAAGAAGAAAGAGAAGGATGAAGGGAAGAGGGAGAAAAGCGGGGAATACTAGGAAAGGAGGGGGATGGGAGGGGAGGGGAGGGAATATGGGACAGAAAGGGATGAACAGGAAGCTGTGGGAAAAAACGACGAAAAGCACAGGTTAGAGATCAATTGGACATGGTGATGCTATGGAAATAAGCGCGATACAAGTGGGCCTTTCAGACAGACTTACTTGGAGCTGTGGTTTGTCCAGGGAGGAAAATGACTACCTTTGTTGGGAAGCCATAGCGCGCTGACTCGAGTTGTCTGGGTTCCAGCTGGTAGAGACCAGAGACCGGTCCAGTGGTTCAGGTCTAAGGTGCCGAGACACAGGCAGCTCCTACAGAGAGTGGACAGTAGTCACATGAATATTTGAAGGCCTATTTGAATATTTGAAGGCAAAACGTTATGTTTAACACTTATTTTGTTGCAATTGTACGTTCTTGAAATTAATAAGAAAATATTGTTGAGTATTTTGTCATATCATCAAGAATATCGTTATCGCAGGAGAAGTACCACCCCTACAAAGAATGTGAAACAGCTTGTGTGTGTGTGTGTGTGTGTGTGTGTGTGTGTGTGTGTGTGTGTGTGTGTGTGTGTGTGTGTGTGTGTGTGCCTACACAGAGAAGTAGGCAAGTCAATAATGGCTCTCAGTCATGTTTCAGATGGTGTGTGGAATGTGACTTCTCCCTACGCTGTCGCTGCACAATCACAGTTGATGGTCTCCTCCTGGCATCATTACTATTTGACAGCACTGTGTAAATGTGGAGCCTCTGCCCTCCCACAGTAGGAATGTGTTCTTGACTTTCAGAGACAAATGACCAGAGTCAGTGCTACACAATGCCCCCCACACACACACACACACACACACACACACACACAGACAGGGAAGAGAAATTCTACTAAGATGAATGTCCCACCGGTTCCAGAGTCTCAGCACTTTTCCACTTTTTCATACCTCTCTATTCTGCAGGAGCAGCATGTCAATTAACAAGGCCAAGTGCTGGTCTTTACGTGACTCACTATACTGATTAATCACCCCAGAAATTCAGCAATCACCACCACATCATTTCATATTCGTACGTGTATTCTAGCTAATTGCATTTCAGTTCATGAATACTGCATGTCCCAACCAAGTCACAAGACAGTGCCAAACAGCTACGATGTATGAATGCCACGGACAGAAATGGCAAAAAAAATGATTTTGCTGGCACTGCTTTCTTGCACAATATGAGGTTATTTTTTGCCTCTTTAACGAGGCCAAGGGAACATTGACTGAGGGTGTAGGGGACTGCAAAGTGCTGATCGTGCGTCCTAAAAAAAAACATCTGTTGCCCAAAATGAGGAAGCAATATCCATTCACATGATACACACTCAAGACTAGTAGACAGACAGACAGACACAGACACAGACACAGACAGACACAGACAGACAGACAGACAGACAGACTTTAGAGAGCATCCTAACACCAATTTGCACTCTGCCTTGTCTGATTTATGTCTGGACTGCAGTTGTTTTGACTGAGACTGAGCTCACTTCAGAGTCATCAAATTGAATGAATGTAGCGTTAGCTTATAGTCATATTACTGTTAGCTTATTTTGTGGACATCGTTGTGCAGTCAGAAAACTAACTTTGAGGGTACCAAAGTTACAAAATGCTTTCCTAACGTTTTAATTCAACCTGTGCTGTGCCCTGTGGTAGACTCGTTAAATCCACACAAATATATCTTACTGTGTCCGACTCGATGGCTGCAGCTTTTGCTTGTTGTCGCTGTGTTGTTCGGAGTGAGTTAAAGTTCCCTGGTTTTCACAGCTAACTTCATTTCACGTCTGCTCAGCTGTTTGCGGTTTCCTTGCCGAAGCTACAATAACTTCCTTCTCTTCTTCTTCTCCTGCTTCTTCTTCATCCTCATCATCATCTTCTTCTTCTTTTGACATGATTGGCGCTTGGCAACCATCCTAGAGGTGCATTACCGCCACCTACCGGACTGGACTGGAGTTATATTAATGTAATGCAAAAAGGTCTTGACGATCTGCAATTCTGTATGCAAATATATTTGAGCCTTATAATGAAGATAACAGCCTAAATTATCCTGCTATCAACATTTCTTATGGCCCTTTGCGGAGAGCGGCATATAATTTTCTGAACTATCTCAGTTTTGTTTTTAAAGTCTCAGAATAGCTGCTCTGACATTTTAATTAACAACTCATCGTTTTCACGACTTGTTAAACACTTTGTATTCACCGTCTGTGAATGGCTTTCCATACCCTTCCTTACGAGCTGCTACTAAACTAGCAATAGGCCTAGGCTACACTACACACGTTTTGTTGACAGCATTTTTTTTTTTACTTTTTTTTGTACAGGCTAACACACATTTTTAAAAGTGGAGAATGTAAGAATCACTTTAGACCTACAACAATGATGTAAAAAATTATATAGTCTGAACTAAGTGTTCATGCACAAAGGTGTGTAGGCTGTTACAAATTATAATCACCAGCAGAGGGCACTATGGGATAGCATATCCACTAGTGTATTGTTGCAGGTCTCTAGGATAAGAGCAGGTCAATTACCTGCCTGGGGAAAAAAACATTGGTGTCCAACCATGTGCCATGGAGAGCCAAGAGTCTGCAGGGTTTGCTTCTGACTAAACACTCCAGCAGGGATTTCACTGATGACTTCCTCCTCACAGTTTGAAGGTTTGCTAATCAGTGGAATCACCTGCTGTAGTCTTTGGTTGGAATCGGAATAGGCCTACGAACCTGCAGACTCTTGGCAGCCCATGGCGCATGTTTGGACACCAACTAATTTAATATTAATATTAATAATAATAATATTAATAATAATAATAATAATAATAATAATAATAATAATAATAATAATAATAATAATAATAATAATAATAAAATGCTGAAAGAAGATAATATAAGAGGGATGACGCTCTGGATCAAAGTTATTATTATTATTATTATTATTATTATTAACTCTTCTTATGATTAAAAAGCCTTTATTCTATCTTGGCTAGTTCAAACACTCCAACATGTTTCGGCCTAAGCCTTCATCAGGGACAATCTACAGATTGTGTTTGAACTAGCCAAGATAGAATAAAGGCTTTTTAATCATAAGAAGAGTTGCCTTGGACTTTTTTCAATTTTTAATAATAATAATAGTTTTATTTCATAAGATAGCTATGGTTACATGCTGTTTAAATCAAATCCCAAGCCCTGCTGTGTCTTCAGGCATTCTTTGTTCAAAGTGTGGTTATGTCTGATCATTCCATACAGACTTTCTAGGATTCATGAATTCTACATGAATGCCACAAAAGCTATATTATTCAGTGTGGAAATATAGGCTTTAGCTTCATAATACAGTAATGCCAGGCTGATTAAAAATGAAATACAATTCAGGTGAACTCAAAGCTTGCAGCTATATAGGCCAGTGGCTCTCAAATGGGGGTCCGTGGCACTTTGCCAGGGGGTCTGTGAAAAGTTTTCAGGAAAATAAAAATAAAAACTTTTTTGCAAAAGCTTCATAGTTCCAGCGAAAGTATTTTATGCTTTAAATCTAAAATGGTTCATGGATTACATTCTAATCTAACAATCATATCAATTTAAAAGTCAAGCACGTTACCGTGGAAACAATTAAGCTTAGCCCAAAATCACAAATCAGAATGAGGGGGTCCCCGGTAGGTTTTCTATCTTGTAAGGGGTGCTTGGCTGAAAAACATTTGAGAACCTCTGATATAGGCTATGTATACAAGCCAATTATATAGCCTATGTGTATGATGTGTATTTTTATATGCATTGTAGAGATATGCAGGCATCTATTAAAAAAATCTTCAATTTGCATGACTTCAAAAGATTATAATTGCTACAACAGTATTAAAAACAACATGCTGTGTAGAGTGGAGGGTGGGATCTTTTATAACAGCACTTTATGTCATAGAAAGGGTTCAATTAACTCATGCACTGAAGGGTGGCAGTGGCACTGCCAGGTAAAAGGTTTCAGAGCTAAATGGACCCTGAGAGAATCTTCCAGTGAGGTGTGAGGAGAGGGAAAGCTCTTCCTGTTCCCTGGAATTGCTGTGGACCTAATTGAGATGCCATTTAAGGTCGATGCTGCCAACAAGCTCCAAAGAAGCCATTTTTATTTCTTTAATTGGCACTGCATCACCTGGTTTTGCAATAACATTTTATTTTGCGACTCCAGATAAAACACACAAAAATACAGTTGTTAAACTAAGAAATATAATTTATTGCATAAAAATTATATTTAGTTACAGGTAAGAAGGCTAGACGTTTATTTACAATTGGTAGTTTACAGAGATAAAACAATGTCAGTGAATATTTTTTTTATTATTATTTTGTAAAAATGTTTGTTACTGACAAACAAAGGCTAAATATGATCTCTTTTAATGGGAGCAAGGTAGAATCCAATTCAGCTCCAGATTGATAAAATGACCCGGAGCTGTGGCCAAAGATCCAACAGATACTCAAGAAAATCTGGACGAATAAACACTGTAGTCTACAGCTAGTAGTCTCTGTAACAAGATTTGGGTAAAGAACGTAGTCCTGCAGTGTTCAGGGGGATCCAAGGAGCTGAACTCCTGTTCAGGCGTCTCCGCATGGGCAAGGACCAGCAGGGCATGTGTTCATAATTTGAGCACACTGCTATTGTAGCCGCTAACACCGTCTTTTACTCTTCCCACGTGTGCTTTAATCAGTAGAGGTTTCCTTGGTCCAATCCTTCAGATCCAGATGGAGAATTTCCTGCTATTTCCAACCACTTTAAGCTACAAATCAATCGATAAACCCTGTCAATGCCCTGATCTGAAAAAATATAATTACTCTTCCAAGGAACAAAATAAACCAAATGCTTCACTGTTATTTTTTTTGTACTTGCATAGCACTTACAAAGAGAAATGACAAGTCTTAAGCGTGCGCACACATGTGCACACCCACCCACCCACCCATTCACACACACATACGTACTTGTGTTTTTGTTCATTCACACTAAACAGTGACAGGACTCACTGCTGAAAAGGAGGGATACTGCCTGTGTTTTGGTTTGGTGGTTTCAAATATTTGAACACTTTTTTTGCTTCAAGGGAGATAAAGAAAAAAAAAGTGAAACGTAACAAAATATTAAGTAATGACAACATTACAGATGACAGCATTTTTGAATTTCAGTCTTTCTCACAATAACTGACGTAACAATATTGACAATGCAAAATAGCTGGAGGACCCTGACCACAAAGCAGGCGGTTTAGTAAAAAGGTAAACAAGAATCAGTTATCAAATAGAGAGAGGGGATGAAAGAATGAGTTACCGTGAGATGGATAAAGAATTAGAGATATGGACAAAATAGATAAGTGGTAGATAGAGAATTGATTGAAACATAATGCAGTTAGTCTTGAGGTAAGGTTTATGGTCCCTTGCTGCCTAGTTGATACAAGGCAAGGCTAATCTATTCAGCAAAATTCATCTCTCAACAACAGCACAAACTGCCCTCAATTACAGCGAAGCAAAATGCCTACGAAATATAGCTTACAGCATATTCACCTGGACATTTTACCACCTCTAATCTTGTTTTACAGATTATATTTTACATTCTGAATAGACACACATGTTGAAAATAACAAATAATAAGCAGGGTGTTCTCACTCACAACTGAGACATCCACTGTGCGCCTAACTCTCCAATTTTGGCCTGCTCTACTAGAATCAAAAATAATACACAGCTGCTCAGTCGCCTAAACAAGCACAAATGAGAAAACACTTTCTTTATGATCATAACAGCAATGACAGCGAAAATAACAAGAGAAAAAAATCCACAAATATGGATAATAACTTAAAGAGCGTTCCCCAAAGGAAACTTTTAAGGGATGACCAGAAAGCTCTCTCCTGCAGTTTCTTCCCGACAGATCGGAGGAGTGTGGCGGAGAGATAGAGAGATGAAAGACAACACCCCTGCGAGTGGAAATGATATGCCAAGGCTTTGAGGCGTTCGTTGGTACAATAAAAAGAGTCGGTCGGTCGAGTTATCCGCCAGTCCTGAAGCAAACATCCAGAAGTCCACCGTCCTACCGCTAAAGAAAGGCAGCTTCTCCTCCCCCCCCCAGACACCTCCCCCGGCTCCAACGCAATATGCTCAAGCCCTCGAAATACAAAGGTTCGCTCCTGACGCCGTTCCTGCTCGGGTTCCAAAGACGAGGAATCCTCGACTGTCTCAGTCCGAGAGGATTAGCGAGCGGTTTGTCCATGCGTCCGTAGCCTGAGGAGGTCAGAGACAGGTCAGAGGTCAAGAGACGGGTCGCTGCTGCTGCCTGCCACTCACTGCACACACAGCATGACGATGGAGACGTACATTAAGAGACGTGTGGTGCTAGAAAATAAACGCCCCTGCCATGAGCTGAGATGGTGTTTAATCATGCACGTTCATGCATGTACTGGACAATGGGTATCACTGAGGGAGGCTTGTTTATTTGTGCATGGACCTGTTGTGTGTGTGTGTGTGTGTGTGTGTGTGTGTGTGTGTGTGTGTGTGTGTGTGTGTGTGTGTGTGTGTGTGTGTGTTAATGTGCGCACTTTGCCCTACTGAATACTTGTATTTTTTTCGGTGTCTCGAAGCAGCGGTATTTATATACAAGAATATGGTCATTTTCCATTTTTAAAGAACACAATTAACACCTCACCGACCGATGAATTCACACCTATTTTACACCTTCGTACCCTGAAGTTATTTTCCACCTCTGTGGAGGTGCAACATTCCTGTGAATGGACGACCCCAGCTGAATCAGGTGAGCAGTTAATAGGATGGCTGGTATGGGAATGGCTTTCTGGCGGATAAGCAGCTACAATGGCTGATTGGGGACCATCAGTGAGATGGAGATGAGGCAGAGGTAATAATATGTGGAGGAACCGAAATGCTCTGTAGGCTTATGACTTGTGCCGGAGTGTGCATATTCATAGGCAGGTATTCGTATTTTCATCGTGGTGGCAAAAGAAAGTCTAGCTCGCTCGCTTGTTCCTTGACCAATCAGCAATCTCCATCTGTTGTCATGACAACTAAGACTTCGCTTTTGCCCATCTCTTCCAGCGCGGTTGCCAGAGAGACCAGGTCCGCGTCACCTTGGTGACAGGCTTCCCATAAGTCCAGTAGAACACCTGTGGGGCTGGGCTTCGTTGCAAAGTAGTTCAAGTACCTGTGGGGGAAAGAAAGGTGAGGAGGAGAGTTGTCAACAGAAAGGGGCAGAGACACAGAAGCATGATGGATGATAAACATGGCTACATTACAAATATAACACAGTCTGACCTGTCAAAGCCCAGACTGTGTGCCAGTAGTCTCCAGTCACAACCGCGGGCGCTGGGCGCATCCAGGCTGGCGCAGATCTTCTGGCGGATGGAGGCAGGTAAGCGAAAGGCATAGGGTCCCACTTGGGAGGAGGGCAGGCAGGGGCCCCCTGAGGGGATGGGCGAGTGTGGCGGGAGGGTCTGGACAAACAGGAACCATTTAGACAAAGATGACAAAAAAAAAAAAAAAAAAACCCACAGCGATGCAGTATTAAATCACCCCTATGTCTCCATGAGTAGTCCAGTCCCCCTGAGCCTTTTTTCCCATTGTCACGTTACCTCCTGGATGTCTGTGTGTAGCTGGAATATCTGCCCCTCCCCCTCCACCTGTCGTACGCAGATCTTGCAGGTGAGCTGCGACACGGCCAGGCTGCCTCTCTCCAGGCTGAAGGTGCAGTGCAGGGGTCTCTGGCTGCCGCTCCAGATGTGATAGAATGGGATCTCCTGTGGCACAAAGACAAATGGTGAAAGGAAAGCCGGGGCAAAAGGGGGCTACACACTGTGGTGTCCTAAGTAGCACAGTGGAGAAAGATCTAGGACACACGTTCCATACCAGGAGAGTGCAAAAAGAGCACAGCACAAACACATTTTGACCAGTATCAGAATGCCTGTTTGTTTAGGAGAGTCCGATTGCATAAAGGGAGTAAAGTGGGCTCTGTGTCTCTGTTTCAATTTTTGTCCCACTGATGATGTCACAATGTACAATGTCTATAATGATATCATCAGTGATGTCATAGTGTCCCACAGTGACACATGTCATCAGTGAGTGATGTCATCAGTGATGCGAAGTTGAGCAAATGTGCGCTGTGCATGCCAATAGAGCAGGCCCGGGCAGCGGCGAGCTGCAGGGCGGGCGAGCCCATGCAGCGGGCGAGCCTAGGAGCCTAGTATTACAAAACGCCATATCTACAGACTAGCATCCAGGCTAGTTAATAATATCTGTGGCATTTTGAGTATCTCACCTGGTACTTGGCCAGGAGTTTGCTTCTCCAGTGAGTGTGGGGAATGTCATGGATGGACAGGCGCAGGTTGTGGTAGCTGTCTTTGAAGAGCATGGGCTTTGGGTCGTCCAGCAACACTCCACCTAGACTCCTCTCCAAGTCCAACACCTCCTGCGGAGAGACACAGAGAACACGGACACACAGCTTTTATTCTAATGTAACCTCGTTTAAATTCATGTCCGGGGCTGACATTTATCTTTACGGCTCTGTTCGTTTATTTCCCTTATCGACTTTCTTTATTGATTTTTCATTTTGAAACAAGGCTCGGAAAGTGTTTTCTAAATTAGAGCAGCACCAACTTCACAGATTTGTAGGTCCAAATGAAAGTGAGTGCTAGCGCTGCATGTCGACACGTAGCGTTTGTCAGCCTGTTCTTGGTGTGACAAAGGCGCTGCCCGGAGCACTTTTTGTGAGGAGAAGCGGATGATAGCGCCTGCTGCTAGCTTACCAGCCGCACTGACCACCTGGTTAACATAACGTAACGTTAGCCCTTCCAGCAGTACTAACAATACAGTGTTGTAGAACAAGCAAGGCTTAACAGATGGATGGCAGATATTTACAATACATGTCCGGTATAATCCATAGTGCCTTTATGATCGCTGTTACAGTAATGTCAATTCAATGATGATTAGCCTAACGTCCTATAAAAGTGGTTCACATCACTGAGTGCTTTTCTGAAAAGTTTAATATTTCTCCGCTTTTGAAAAAGGGGGAAAAACAAAAACTAAACGCTGGCTGCAGCACTTGTCTGGAGCGGCCGTCTTTTCTGCACCTTGCGACGGACGCTTCCTGTCGCTTTCAACGAGGAAAAGGGCGCTGCAGCTGAGAGAGAGAAGCTAAAGTGGACACACAGCCTCACTGTTTCAAGTTCAATAGCCAGATATCATGTCATGTGATGCCAGTAAACTGCACACACAACACGCGCATGTTTACCAACCTGGACATTGTGTGGTTGCTTGATACCAAAGGGACAAGAGAGGAAAAAGATCTAACCTTAGTGCAGATGTTTCTCAAATGTTTTTCAGCCAAGGACCCCTTTACAAGATAGAAAATATACCGGGGACCCCCTCATTCTGATTTGTTATTTTGGGCTAAGCTTAATTGGGGAATTTAGATTTAAATGCATAAAATATTTTCGTTGAACTATGAAGCTTTTGCACAAAAAAAAGTTTTTATTTTTATTTTCCTGAAAACTTTTCGGGGACCCCCTGGCAAAGTGCCACAGACCCCTCAGGGGTCCCCAGACCCCCATTTGAGAACCACTGCCTTAGTGAGTCCAGATTTCTTTGGACAGAGCGCCCGCTTGCTGCTTTTTAGGAGACAATTTGTATTTTTCTCTTAAGCTTAGATTCCTTGCTGCCTGTGTGAGGGGAAGTGTCCGTACCCAAACACCAGATTTTCATTTGCGCAAATAGTAGTAGGGACGTTATAGTGTGGAGTGGACCATACCTTGAGTGCATGCGGGGTGTCATGGATGCAGTAGATGCGGAGGCTGTAGTCGAGGGAGAGGCACGGGGAACGGGGGGCAAACAGCGCCAGCTGCAGGCGCTTGCAGGCTGGCTGCGGCGGGCAGGACTGGCCCACCAGCCCGTAGGTTCCCAGCTGCTCCATGAGAACGTGGCAGCTCTCCTCCTCCAGCTGCAGGTAACAGGGAGACGACAACGTCTCTTCGCCCACCGTCAGGACCTCCTGCACCAAGAGACGAACAGAGCAGAGCAGGACTCAGCACCAAGAGAAGAACAGAGCAGAGCAGGACTCAGCACCAAGAGAAGAACAGAGCAGAGCAGGACTCAGCACCAAGAGAAGAACAGAGCGAAGCAGGCTTCAGCAAGCACTGCACTGCCCCAGCAGGTGCTCATTGTCACTGACACTCATCATCAGGCCGGCGTCTCACCTCCCAGGCTCCCTGGTGGGTCTGTGTCTTGAGCATGAGGGTCCAGTCGGGCGTGGGCGTATCTAGCTGGGCGCAGTGGGGCAGAGTGAGCACCACGGGTCGATTGAGCAGCATGCCGGACGGACCGCAGCTCACCACAGGACTCAGCACCGTCTGACTGCCTTCAGAGGGCAGCCTGGAGAAGAGGCACGCACAGGGGAGAACACCGGATGTTTGATCAGTTTGCAAAAACATCACACTTGATGTACAAACATCACCGTCCCCCCAAAGGCCTGGTTTGCAACGCTGGGATTGATGTTACTGAGGCAAAAGGATTCACTGAACATGATCAGCCTTTCAAGAATAGTGTGATATGTGAATGTCAAAAAACTAATCAACTCTACTTTTATTTCAGAAGTCGCTCAAGTTTTGACGCCTGGAAAAAAAGTCGTAGAGCTTTCATGTACATTTCAAGTGATGTATTCACAGTAGGCGAGCCTTTCAAGGCAAAAAAAAGATCAATCCTGATTAAGGTGAGCAGCATGGGGTCGATTCCACCTCCTTGTGGTTGCAAAGGAGATGAATGAAACAGAGGCACAAGAGAAGAGAGACCCAGACAGCACTCACGTCGTTTTCTCCCACTTGTTGATAATGAGGTACATCTCATAGAACTTCCCCTGGGGGATGGTGCCAGGCGGAACCAGCAGACTCACACCTGAAACAAAAGGGTAGCGCGTGTCAGCAACTGGTTCATTAAACGTGTCAGCGGGTCGTCGCAACGTGAACGCGCGAACACTTATTTATTTATTTTATTTATTTCAGGGACAGTGCAACATTAATGAACATTTGCATGTAAATGTGCCGGATTGTAGCCTTAGCTAATTTCCATCCGTAGTCCCTCGACAGGTAGAGGTAAAGTGAACAACACATGAAACAAAAGGGTTTAGATGTGGTCGCAGTTTTGGTTTGATCTGAGCCATGACTTTAACAGCCCCTTGAAGGTGTGAATGCTGCTACTCTCTCTGACTGACGTTGGTAGGCTATTCCACAGTTTGCTACCTCTGTAGGACAGAACACTTGTGTGCGAGAAGATGCTGTTTGTTACCCGTGTTGGGGATGGTCAGCCGTCCTCCCAGGTTACCCAGGGTGGCGCTGGTGCTCTGGCCCGGCTCTCTGCACAGGGTGTGGCTGTGGTACTCTCGCTCTCTCCCCACCGTGCCCCCCACCACCGCCTTCAGGCTGAGGATCTCCCCGTCGGCCGAGCACCCGTCGGCGGGCAGCTCCAGTGAGGAGAGGGTGGAGGAGTTGTACACCTTGATCTTCAGGCTGGGCGGCAGCGGGTTCAGGCTGGGCAGCGGGTCCAGCAGGGGCGAGGTGGTCATGGGGATCTTGTGCGGGCTGTCGTTGACCCCCTGCTGCAGGGAGAAGAGCGGCCCGCGGAAGGTCCCCGCCGTGGCCGTCAGATCCGGAGGGGCCGAAGGGTGCAGAAGGTGAGGGTTATCTTGTGGGATAGAGAGGGAGAAGAGGGAGAAGAGCTACGCGTTAGTCATCATCGCTATGAATGATGCAGGCAGGGCGAAGAGTGCGAAGAGTGATGAGAGCGAAATAGATTAATGTCACCAATTAATATTTCATGCCAAGAATAAGAGCGAGGGACACCATGACGAATGCCTTAAGATATAAAAAATGTAATGCAGTAGGGGAGATAATAGTATAGAGAGGAGTCCTTTATGAGATGATATAAATAGAGATGTGACAATGATTGATGAAATGCATTGTGATGTGAGGATGAGAAGAAAGAAGAGTTATTAGTGAAAATAGACATAGGCTGACGGATCAAAGCTATAAACGGAGAGCTGGTTGGTGAACTGAACTCACCCTGTCTGGGGGGCTTGTAGTTGCCCGGGTGGAAGGCGGCGGTGAGTGCGGACGAGGAGTCGGTGATGTCTCCGTGGAGATGGCGGCACCTGCGGCGATACGCGAGCACCCCCACGCACAGCGCCAGGATCACGCACAGCAGCAGCGCCCCCACCAGGCCGGCATACACTGCTACACCCATGCCCGGGGCCAGAGCTGCAACAAGGGGGTCAGAGGGTTAAGTCAGGAAGAAGACACAGAAGAACACACACAAATCCAAGGGAAACACAAGAAGGTAGAAAAGGCGATTTACGCGACACCCTCCAATGTGCTACACGAAAGTCGGAGCAAAAAGTCGTTTCCGATTTGTTACCGGCGATGTTGAACGTACATCATGCTCTACCCGTTGAGTTACGGGACAAGTGTCTTGAGTCTCTTGATATAGAAATCTATTGATTTTGATTCTAGCCCTGCAAGCCAATAGAGAGCCAAAGTGAACGTCACTTCCTGCTTTTCTCCCTGTACCAGCGTGGGAAAAATGTGAATGGTGGTGAACGGAGCGATACGCTACCTTTTTGATCCCGTTTGAATTGTGCCACGGGAACTGTACACATGTCAGGTTTGTCAATGTAAAAGATAACTCTGCAAGTAGAGAACGTCGCAGTTTGTGGTAAAACTATAAACCAGAAAGACTATGCACACTCTCCCGCCAGTCCATTGGTGTTTGTTGGTGTGACGTAGAATGTGCGACATGAGATGTAGTCGATTGACCAAACTAAACCGTAGGTTTCAGTTTCAGGACAAACTGCGACTTTCTTGACATGCATAGTTATCGTTTAAATTGACAAAATATAACATGTGTACCCCGTGGCACAATTCAAACGGGATCAAAAATGTAACGTATCGCTCCGTTCACCGCCGTTCATATTTTTCACTTGCTGGTACAGGGAGAGAAGCAGGAAGGGACGTTCACTTTGGCTCTCTATAAAAGCTCCATCCCGTTTTGGTGAAAAGGGGGAGATGTGGAAAACAACTCTCCTCCTCCTAACCTGCAGGGGGGGCAATTGGCTGCACCAGCAGGCGGGTCGGGGTATTTTTGTCGTTTTATTTTCTGTTACCTGTTCCTCTCCCTCTCTTTTCTGCTGCTGTGTGATCAGTTGGGAGTGGCCAGCAGAGCAGGCCCCACCACCAAACGCACAGAGCCCAGACCCAACTCACCAAGGCACGTGAGCCAGTCACACCACAGAGCAGAGCAGAGGAGACAGGACAGAGTTCTAGATAAAGGAGAGGCAACCAGGCGAAAGGCATGAGGAGGAGGAGGAGGAGTTAGATAAGGTTGTGATTTGTTGCGAGAGCAGAGGAAGGATAAGGAGAGAGGAGATAAGGGACACTGGTGCTCGAGGTGAGGTCCAGATGAAGAGAGAGAGCAAGGGGGAAGGAAGCTGGAGAGATGGAGAGATGACCGAAAGCACAAGCGAGTGTAAGGAGAAAGGGTGGAGCAGAGGAGGAGACAGAGGAGGACAGGCTGGCTGGCTGGCTGGCTGGCTGGCTGGCTGGCTGGCTGAGGAGGAGGAGGAGGAGGAGGGCTCCACGCTCACGTGGCGGTGCGACGGAACCGAATCCGACAGCCTTCCGCACTTATTAGCAGAAACGGAACAATGGCGAATTAGGTGCATCTCCCCCGAGCCCACGTCACATTCAGAGGAAGGAATTAGCATCACTTCAGATCTCAACTATATCACTGATCACTTACAGCCAGATAGAAATCAACTGTTTAACCCCCAACACGCCTTAGTGGCATGCTTCCACCTCATAGCCTGTGGGTCAAAGTGTCAGCAATATGTGAAGGGATATTATGTAAGGGATAATGTATATTGAGGCGGTGATTACGGGGGAAATAATGACCGACAGGTGGATTGAGCCCGACGCGTAGCGGAGGGCTTAATCGTTCACCTGAAGGTCATTATTTCCCAGTAATCACCGCCTCAATATACATTATCCCGCTTAGAACACGGCCTACAACTAAATCATTCAATAATCTGACAAAAATAATTATTCAAATATATTTTTTAATAGCGTTTTCAACGACAAAGCGGTTTCATTCGTAATTGGCACACAAGACACCACAGCTGCAACTGGTTGGCCTAATTAGTAGTGGCTTGCTGACAAAAGGCTCTTATCAACTGATTAATCCAGGTGTGGCAGAGCAGTGGTCGGTTGTCGAGAAATAATGACCGGTGAATATTGTTGATTGACCAATCAGAATCGAGTATTCAAGAGAGCCGTGTTCTAATCAACAATATCCCTCCATTCACAGGACTTGCAGATTTGTCCTTCCACCATGTTGAGTTATAGGTCAGATTAACCGTTTTATGACTACAGTTACATGAATATTCTCTTCTGTTGTATCTTCTTTCTTTGAGATTAATCTAGACTAGAGCAATTTAGAGAGAGTGGCGTCAGCGGAGGACCAAAATGCGTGACTCATTAGCCAATGAACAGCCAGGTAGGGGTCTCACGCTACTTTTGAATGCTAAAATAAAGCTGATAAAATACAATTTGATTAAAGAAAAAAAAAAAAAATCAAAGTAAAACACAAACTGTCAATTTTGCTGCAGCTCGACAGTGCTGCTTAAACCAGGACCTTACTTCCTGGAACTCTTAAGAGTAAAAAAACGGGTCCATTGGAGTGAATGGAGATGTCGCGACTCTTCTATATACACGGCTCTGATCTAGAGCAGCCGCTCAGGACAAGATGGGACAACAACACCCATAACCAGGGAGGACACGAAGGGGAGGTGTGCCTTCACTGAGTCTGATCAGAGATGACGTGAAAGTGTGAATAGACAGACTCAACACAGAACACCGCACGCAATCTGGCCCCTGTGCCAATACAGATGGTATGCTATGAAACCACACACACACACACACACACACACACACACACACACACACACACACACACACACACACACACACAGTCACACACACACACACACACACACACACACACACACACACACACACACACACACACACACACACACACACACACAGTCACACACACACAGTCACACACGCAGGCGATAGGAGGCGTGTGGTGAAAGTGAACAGTGAGAGAGTGAAGTCATGAGAAGGTGAACTTACGATGGCTTGCATGTTCAATAGAAATCTTTTTATCTGTTTGAACGGGAGAAAAACGAGAGAAGAAAGGAAAAAGAAAAACAACATAAAAATGGATGGAGTAGTCGTTATGCAAATGAATGTTACCGTAAAAAATAATGCAGAGAAGAGATTGGAAAGTAAACAACCCATCAATATGTAAATTGCGACATAAATGTAAAAAGTAAGGAAAAAATGATATCAAGTAAGCATACTGTATGAGCGTTTGCCTTAAAAAATAATAATTACATCCTTTTCTACAAGTGTGTGAGAGAATGGGCGGTATCGCAGAATGAATGTGTAAGCTCTGCATAATTATTGTTCAGAGATAATAATATGGAAGAATAAGAATAAAAGCCTGTTCCTGTAGAAATGACTGTGGGAGAGATTAGTGTGTTTGGATGAGAGTGGCAGAGGTGAAGATAGTTTGGAACATGAACAATGGCTCAGGCTTTAGTGTGGCGATTGCATTGTGACCTGAGTAAATGAGGGAGACACTGCAGCAGACTCAACCCGTCTTGACAGCATAGCTAAGAGATCTCTTTACCCGTGTGAGGGCAAAGGTAAATGCTGGTATTATTGACATAGTTATTATGCGATCACCTTCATCTCTCTCCTGATAGCAACACTGTGGTTGATGTGGTTTGATGAACTTGTCAACCACGTGTCTAGACGAGTGCTTCTCAAACCGTTTCACGTCCAGGACCCCTAAACTGACAGAAATTAGACCACGCACCCCCATTTGATACGATTTCGCCCCAGGGTCCCCCATCTAATAAGATTTCTGCTTTTAGATGTTTTATTACAGAAAATAGTCATAACATTCTGTCATTGTGTTACTTATTATATGTCATTGTGTTACCCCTGGAATCCCCTCCAGGACCCCCTGTAGAGTCTAGACTGTCTCAGTTAGCAGAACTCAACATACTGTAGATCAGATCCCAAGGCACAGCCTGAGACAGCGTTTCCTCCCCGACAACATCAAAACCCCAAACGACCTCACATTACCTTTCCAGTAGCATTTAGAAAACACGAGGAGAATCTGTGGCAGGCTTCAGCGAAGGCGGCGGCGTGCCGGGCCCAAAGCAATCTGCATCGATGTTCTGGGCGTTTAGCTGATGCTCTTTATCCAAAGGGACTAGCAAAGAGTGTACCTGCTGAATAGCCTTCACTTCTTAGATCATCTGAAGGCAATGGGAAGGAGTGGAACGGGCCTATACTCCTGTGACCGTAGACTCATCATCACTTTTTTTTCTCTTTTTTATTGTTATTGCCTTTATGATGCCACTTCCTGTTGGCGTTTCCTTTATTTTTTGACAATAGTTCCCGAAGTTACACATTTACAGATTCTCTACAACACAGTACACAATGTTACCTGTTTCGAAGCACCCTATTGTCGCCGCCTGTGATTTTCTTCAGCTGATAGTTCAGTGAGTTTTTTAGCGAGGTCGTACTGTAGAGCGAGGAGACTAATACCATTTTGAATCTGTGGATTCTCAGCTTTCATTGGACATCACGTTGTTGGACTACCTACTGGCCCTAACCATTACCGCGGCCACTGCGGCCAGTCCTTTTGTGGCAATAGACCTTATTCGATTGACGTCACTCACGTACGGGCACGCCCACTGCCGCCATGTTGTTGACATAGCGCAGCCGCTTTAAGTGACAGCCTATGTAAGAGCAGAGTTTATAGGAAGCTAGCCGCCGACGTTAGCGTTACCTGTATCGTTCCAATTGTGTTCGGATGGTGACCTGCGTTAGGCGTGGCTGTAGTAATGACAGCAATAAAGTCCCCATGGTTTGTTTCCATCTCTACCGTCCACAGACGTGAAGGGAGCGAGACGGAGGATACGTCAGCAGCACAGGAGATGTGTGGATAGTTAGTTGAGACAGGTGAAACCTTCTGACAGCTCCTCACAGCAAAGTCTGTTCACCTCGTTTTTTCTTTTGTTTATTATTACAGGCATTAACGGCAGCATACAAACAACAACTCTGGGGTTTTTATTGCTGTCATCACTATCGCTATTTTGTAATGGAACAGAAACGACAATAAGGCCGTTACTATAGTTGTCAGCTGCAGGACGGTATGTCAACAAGATGGCGCTGTCCGGGGTTAGCGAATAAGGTCTATTGGGTATTTGCGAAACATCATCCCCATCTTCTCCAGCTGTCTTTTCTCCCACTTCCCGCTTGCGTGCGTGTTTTCCAGCAGACCTCCTGAGAGCAGCTGGATCAGACAGTTATATGCGTCCCACAGTGGCTGCACCATGGAAACCTGCTTATGTCTAATAGAGTTGATGCTCGCAGTGTACATGATCTCCCTTCGCGTGTGCATTAGTCTGATTCGTCGTCTGTGTGCGTTTGTGTCCCGGGCGGGCGGCGCCTGTTTGCGTGCGTGTTCAGTGTGTGTGTAATATTGGTGTGTGTGTGTGTCTCCGTGTGTGTGTGGATGTGTGTGTCTCTGAGATTCTAATGCGCTGTCAGCTGGCTTCCTGCAGCTGACAGCGCTTCCTGCTCGCTCATCACGGGCAGCACGTCGGGTGTCAGTGTGACTCTGACTCACGCTCATATGTGCTTTTCCCTCCGCTAATTTCCTCAACTTGGTCGTGTCATGCATGCTTCCCACGCCATGCCCCTCCGTTTACCCCACACTTCCTTTCTCTCTCCCTCTCTTTCTCTCCCTCTCTCTCTCTCTCTCCCTCTCTCTCTCTCTCTCCATCTCTCTCTCTCTCTCTCGACCCCCATCTGTGCTTTTTAGATATGGAGCACTTGTCTTCTCACTTTGTGGACCGACATCATATGTTCCCCCCACAAAACATCTGTCTGAGATTTGCTTGTTTTCCTCTCGGCTCTCTCACTCTCTCCCGCTGTCATCCACGCCCCCAGTGTGCCTTTACAATAGACCCTTTTCACGGGGGCCATTTTGTGTCGAAAAGGCAGAATAAACACAGGTGCAGGGCAAAACACTAATGAGGGTTTCCGCATTCCAATCGTGGAAGTTTGAAACCCTCATTAGTGTTTCGCTTGCACCTGTGTTAACCCTGCCTTTTCGACACAAAATGGCCCCCGTGAGAAGGGTCTATGGCCAAATAGCTTTAGAATACATACTTGACTCAATATAGCACTGAAACGCAATATGCTATTTATATCATACGGCTCTGAAATCTGAGCGAGGAAATTACCGCCCATCGGACTTCTTATTATCAATTCAACAGCCGGGCTGAACCGAGAAGTGTCTCGTTATGGAACTGACCCGCATAGGTAATGGCTATAAATAGGTATGTGCATATGGATCAGCGGACATACTCTATATATAGACATAAGCTATAACTTTGCCTCCATATGTAACAAGCACTCAGTACTAGTACTAGAGTGATCAGGTGACTGATCATGTGACTTACTGCGTGCACACAGGCCCTCGGTGCAGTTCTTGCTTTCCATCATGCTGCCGCTGCAGTGCCTGCCTCCGTTCCTGGGCGGGGGCGCCTGGCACTCGCGGCTGCGCCAGTGGGTGCACTCTGTCCCGCAGGCGGACCACTTCGCCCATTCTGTCCAGCCTCCGTCCACTGGCAGAGATATGAGTCAAAGAGAAGAGACGGTCAGTCGGGTGTCGGAGGACACTCTGTTGTCTCATGCTGATTCTGGTTCTGCCCCTTCACTGTTGGGATTCTGGGCTAATTCTGGTACTCTAAGGCCTAGAAAATAACCCTACAGCCGGAGGCAGAACCCATCTCAGAACCATCTTCGGCTGCTCGGAGACCTCTCTGGGCTTCCCCGCAGCTGTGCAACTCTGTCTCTGACACTGGGGACAACTGTTGCCAAAAAAAACTCATTCTGAAAGAATGGAAGTCCCCCTCTTCACCTTCTTTCCAACTGTGGTTGACGGACATGATCTCTGTTATAAGGATGGACAGGCTCAGATCCCTGAGAACCAACTCACTTAAAAAGTTTGTAACTATTTGGGAGCCGTTTCTGGCCTACCTCGACGAGGTTGGGGGCGGTGGGTGACTTGCCCGGCTGGTTTCTGTTGGACGCCTTGCGTGGGACCCCATGCGCGACATCTCTTACAAGTATATAAGCACTTTATATGGATGGTAGCACCAACTTTTTTTTTCCTTTTTTTGTAAATTTTTGTTCACATATATTGTTAAAATTGAAAATAAACCATAAAAAAAAGAGAAAAGATGTCAGAGCTAACCAACAGTGAACTACTTCCATCACTCCAAGCATCCTTGAGCATAAAGCTATAAAATGGTCAATACTGTATTAGCAAATCTGTCGTTTATTTGATACGGTGGAGTCTGACATACAGGACACAGCAAGGAGTGCCAGAACGTGTTTGAATGTAAATCAAGGTTGACAGCAGGGCCTTGAAGTAAATGACTTTTCCATGACTCTCCATAACTAAATTGGAGCACTTCCATGACCTAAAAATGTCATTCCTTCCTGTGTTGTTCAAGTTGTTTTTCAGCTCAGAAAGGTTCTAAGGGGGGTAAACAGTCTGGTTTCCTTCAGCTAACAGCCGAGGTGGCTGTGGAGAAAAACAGCTGACAATCACCATCTGATGCAAATGCAAAGAAAGTTTGAACATTCATTCTGACATATTCCTGTAAAGTGCAAAATTGCAAAGTTTTCCTGAAAGTTCACGACTTCTCCTGACTTTCCTAGTATCAATATAAACGCTGCAAATCAGTGGCTTTTTAACCCAGTCCTGGTCACTCCTCCTGTTAGTTGTGGTCAATAATACAGACGCGTGTGTCATGCTCACCTGGACACAGTGTGGTGCAGGTGACTCTCTGGAAGGGCGGGCCCTCACAGAAGGCTCCTCCGTTGAGAGGCGCAGGATTGGTGCAGCTGCGCGTCCGTCGCTGCCAGCCCCGCCCACACCGAGCGTTACACTCCGACCATTCAGTCCAAGAAGACCAACCTCCGCTCACTGGTAGAGAGACAGAGCGGGTGTCAAAAGAATGATGTTGAAAGTTACCTAACGCTAACACTTTAGCACTGTGCTAAGTGATAGTAGGAGGCAACTAGCTATTTCAGTAGAATAACCACATATTCATTCATCCACACTGCGCAGTGATTTATACACAGTCTCCCATCACTCACCATGTTCTACTTCCTGTAAAACCTGTCTTCTTAAAATAGACTGTGTCAGAGCAGAGCTGTGTTCGGCCACAGCTCTGCCATTTTACGTGCGATCGCGCCGAATCTTTCAGGAAGTGTAAAGAGCACCCCTGCGCTAGGGGTGTAGTGGAGGGTAAATTCAACTAAACACAGTTTACCCACCTCTTTAAAATGAGGCAAAGAGTTTACTCCCCTATTTTCACGATCACCAGTATAACGAGGGGACACAAGGCGGATAAACTACCGTACTCACCTTGGATAGTTTACCCACCTCTATATTTACCACTACAACCCCTCCCCCTGCAGGTGACCTAACGGAGCTGGATTTTTTTATTAAGTAATTAGTTGACCGCAATTCGTTAATTAATTACCGTAGTTACCGTAATTAATGAGCGAATTTGTGATGCACATCACTGCACGTCCACTGCAGTTTAACACTGTATTTATACATATGACAAATAAACTTGAACTTGAACTATTATTATTATTATTGTTATTTTGGTATCATATTTATTGCACATTTTACGAATCTATCCATATATAATTTAAGATTATAACCCACCATTTAGCTTTAGAGCTGCTACAAGTCATTATGTCTCAGTGAGAACGTGCTAATTGCTTGCTCTCACTGACCATATGGTGTATGCTACATGTAAAGATCTAGCATGGAGCCACCAGACCGAATGATCTACCAGGGACACATGCGTGATTTGGAGCCTCAGACCCGGTGTGTTCCTTTACGCCTACATGCAGCTCATAAATGTTTGTATGACAGGAAACATAGGGAGGGATACTGGGAGCATCTTCATAAGTGCATACAAGCATGTGTGTGGGAGATAAGGAAAGAGTGTGTGTGTGTGTGTGTGTGTGTGTGTGTGTGTGTGTGTTTACCATAGACGATGAGAGTGGCCGTGCTGCTGCGTCTCTTGGCCACCACGTTGCGAGCCACACAGGTGTAGTTAGCCGTGTCCGACAGCCGCGCCTGCTTGATGATCAGATCGTGGTCGATGGTCATCAGGAAGTTGGAGTCCTGCGATGGATCTATGACGTCCTCGTTCTTCAGCCAGTCCACCTGGGCGAAGCAGGGGAGACCACACACACACACACACACACACACACACACACACACACACACACACACACACACACACACACACACACACACACACACACACACACACACACACACACACACACCAATTTAGTTGAAACTAGTTGTTTAGTTGTTGACTTTTAGACACAGAATCCTCTGTGCCATAACGGAAGCGTGTCCTGCAACGGACAATATTTTTACAAAACTCCTGTTAAAATTGTGCTTCAAACACTGCTACAATGATCATGTCATGTTTCCGTGTAGTTTAACGGCGAAAACGTTAAGTCGAACTTCTTTCTAGCAACATACCGTTGAAATAATTTATTTTAGTTGTGTCTTTGATTTACCAGAGTCGGGGAACGGACGCTACCGCTGGCGTCTTAACTGAAAGCTGCTCTTGTCCTGTTACGGACAGCTCACTCTGCGGCTCTGCTGGTTAGCAAGCCAAGAGAAAGGAAGAGAGGCTGGCTAGCGAGACTAGCAAGCCAGTGGTTAGCAAGCCAGTAATAGTCAACAAAGAGTGGCTTGTAGTGGTCGCTGAGTCCCATTTTGCTGCATTATTGCCACATGCTGGCCTTGTTGTGTTTTAGACAAAACTAGCGTTAGCTAGCTAGCAAGCTAGCAACTTTAACGATCAGTAACTCTCGTCGCCCAAGCACGTCTTATGGCTTTCTGTCATCAAAGTCACTTTCCTAAAGTAATTTGACATGTTACCATGCACATATTCATATGAAATTCCACATATTGACACATATAGATGTATAAATTAGTTCCACTTTCACAAAGCGGCGATCCAGCATCTGAAATGCCTGCTAAAGTACCGGAAACCACGTCGAGAGACCTCTGACCCGGACGTGACGAAACAGGCGTCCAGGTGTCCGTTGCAGGACACGGTTACGCTACATATACTGAATACAGTAACACATTTCTGTTAAATATTTTTTCGGAGTAGAGCTCTTCACATAATCGTTACACAAATGGGCAAGTGTGTATCATAAAGATGATACACACCTGCCCAGACCCCTGTGGTAAACACTGTAAAGCTGTCGGGCATTAAGCCATTGCATCACGCTTCAATGCAAAGCCTTACATTGATCAAACACCGTCAATATTTTATTAATGTAGTTTTTTTTGCTCATGAAAAATATAAACATCATACTGTAACTTCTTTCAGTCAAAATCCCTTTCTCTGGCTTTCTGCTTCCCTCTCGTTGGCTCTTCCTCCTCGCACAGAGGTGTGATATTAAACTGAACGGCCTCAAACAATTCTACTTTGTAAAAAGGTTGGTCATAGAGACACTGCATGAAATAGGCCATGCCCATCATGGGGGAAAGCTCTCCATTCACTTTCCATAAACCAGCGTCATTTTCCTTGAATTAAACATAGCTAAAAGCTGTTGTGTGGTGGGGCTGTGCAGACAGCAAATATAAAAAATCTGCAATTAAAGTTTTTTTGTACTCCCGAGCAAAACAAGGAAGCCATTGAGAATTGGTGAGGGACGAACTGATTAACTTTCCACGCCCACTAGCCAAAAGGGGCGTGGCAATCTCAAAATGGCACCCACCTTCCAAACGGATTCACATAACACCAGAAAACTTTGTAGATTGGTTGGCGGAGGTATCTCTAGTTCAAACTGACAATTAAGGTCCTTACACATCAAGAGCGATGCGAATATACTGCACAAAATTGCGATGCGAGTTTTGACCCACCTGTCAATCACAGCCACAGATGTGTACACGTCGGAAGCGAATTTCTGAAAAATCGACCGCGGTTCGAAAAAATAAACGCCGGAAAGGTTTTATTCGGAAAATATTATTGACGTGCGAATTAATCGCACGAAAAAAACGTGCTCGGTGTGTAAGGACCTTTACCACTCATACCAGTACTTATGTCACCTAGAAACCATGTAGTGTAGCCAATGTTAAAGAACTATCCTGCTTGGTAAAAAAGATTAATTAACATTTAATAATTTACTCAAAACAATAACATTTGTGTTGTGATGATCATTACATTACCAATCACCCACATCAAGCATGACTGACACAAGTGGAAGCCCTAATAGTGATGAAAGGATGAAGGTGAATGAAAGTGTTGAGTGAGAGAGTGAGGATGAGGAGGGGCGAAGGCGAAGGCGTACCTCGGCGGGGGGCATGCCCTCCGGGGGGCGGCACTGCAGCAGCACCTCCTGCTCCAGTCGCACCTCCCGCCCCAGCGGCTCCTGCTCAAAGTTCTTCCTGAGGTCTACAGGGGGCGACACGGAGTCAGTCATCGGTTAGTGACAGCTGCTGCTCCGCCAGCGGAGAGCGACACCCTGTTTATCTCAATGAGGTTGGCTGTCACGCAAGCGCACTGGCACACGCCAGTACGCACACACACACACGCACGCATGCACGCACACGCGCACACACACACACACACACACACACACACACAGGAACCAAGCACACAGGCACACGCTGGCATGCACACGCACACACGCACGCATGCACGCACACGCGCACACACACACACACACACACACACACACACAGGAACCAAGCACACAGGCACACGCTGGCATGCACACGCACACACATACAGTACACAAGTAGAAACCAGGCCAAACCCCAAAAAGCCTCTGTCACTCTGTCATATGTCTCTGACTCATACCCTCATAAACATGCACGGTGTCAATCACACACTACACCCCACATTACCACGCGGGACTAAGATGGAGTGCTACAGCAAATGTATTTGCATATATACTTAAGTTGACACATATGACAAGCAGATAGACGGAAATATTCGCCCTCCTGCTGTGTCTGTCTCTCTCTCTCTCTGACACACACACGCACACACACACACACACGCGCACACACACACACACACGCACGCACGCAATCGGTGGTACTGACATGCGATGCGGACGTAGGCGCGGCTGCTCTTGGTGGTGCCAGCCGAGCTCCAGGCCACACACTGGCACCAGTAGTCCTCCAGCCCAAACAGCTCCTCTACCTGGGTCCTGGACACCGAGATGTCCACCTCCCTCACCACCAGACCTGTGGGATGGGGGGGGGGAGAGAGAGAGAGAGAAAGAGAGAGAGAGAGAGTGAGAGTGAGAGAGAGATGCGAGAGAGACTGGCTGGAGAAACAGGCTGGCACCGGCAGACCTGGCAACCCAGGCAGTGTGTTCACTCAGGGCTGCACTTCCTCCTGCACTGTGCAAACTATGCAGGAATAAGAGAGATCTGCCTCCCCAAATTCAAAACAATATGCACAGATTTTGAAAACCTCGTATCAAATGAAACACTCCACCACCTTCTTGGAAAGAAAAAGGAGTGCGCAAATATGTCTCAGCCTGTCACTGTCTCAGACAGGAGACACACTCCTGTCTGATTGATTGACTTATTTACTTTATTACTTGTTTATTTTTACTTTAACTTTATTTACTTATTTTATTGGGTTACTGTATATTTGTTGACATATCTATGGCAGTGTTTCCCCTAGAAACATTTTCAGGCCTGGAGGGATTTCGAAACTGGCGACGCTAAACTTTTAGCTAACCTGTTCGCATCTATGTTCGCAATGGCATCCCAAGTATCAGCATACTATTATGGGATGCGATGCGAACAGTTGTATTATGGGATGTGCGTTTCCCTAGCAACGACACACGTTGACACGTTTCGGAACAGCGGCGCACGCTGGCACGATGCTCCTAAAAGCAAAATGCTTATTGTCTTGAATGATTTGGCATCTTCTATTACTGTCAACACTGTCAACACCAGTATCGTTGTATTGTAATAATATGCCATAAACGTTTATTGAAATTTTGGGGAGAGCAGGGAAAAAGATCTAAAAAGAAAATCTAAAAAAATAAATAAATAAACTGGCCTGGCGGGGGCGTCGTTGGCCTGTAGAATGGTGAGGGGAAACACTGTATTGTATCTATGTTTGATTAATATTATTTGAATTTGTTGACCTTGCATTGTTTGGCAATAATGTACTTTTGTAATTCATGCCAATAAAGCACCTTAAATTGATTTGAGAGAGAGAGAGAGAGAGAGAGAGAGAGAGAGAGAGAGGGCGGGCGGGGGGCATATTTTCCCAGTCCACACAAATAATGCATTGGCTATAGGCCAAATGCAGTTAACGTGCCCATAAAATCTTATATAGGAGCTAATGGATTATGTAGCTGAATATGATGTTTGTAATTGAGTATGATCTGTATGCCTGTGAGACCCAAAGTGACATTATGCTGTGTATTTCCTTCTGTGTGGGGGTACGGTGGCGCAGTCGGTAGCGCTGTCAGTCACCTCACAGCTAGAAGGTCCTGAGTTCGATTCTCGCCTGGGACGCTGTGGGCGCTAGGGTTGTGTTCCCCCCCATATCCCCAGGTGGGTTATCTCGTCGAAAATGCCTTTCTGTGTTTGCATGTTCTCCCCGTACCCCCCAGGGGGTTCCTCCGTACATAACCCCCCCACTAAAAACATGCAGAAGATCGTCATCGTCATCTGACCAGTGACGACAACATCCGAAGTTGGTCCCCGGGCGCTGGAAAGAAAAAGCGACCACTGCTCCTGGCCTGCCCCCCGGAGGAAAGGACAAGCCTGGATGGGTTAAATGCAGAGGACAAATTTCACCGGCCACCGTCAGCATGAGTGTGTGTTTGTGGCCGCATGCATGTGTTGGGTGTGTTCGTGTGACAATAAAAGACGGGCTTGTCCGTCTACTAACTGTGTTTAACTAACTGTGTGTGAGTACCTGTGATCTGGTCCAGGCTCTCTCTGGTCACATGGTCGTTCTGATTGACCCACTCTCCGTTGCACTTGAAGTAGATCTGGGTGGCGGGTGCGGCCCGGCAGCGCAGCTGGACCGGCCGGTTTTTCACAATAAAAGCATCCTGGGGCTCCAGCTGGAACTCGGGCAGAGGCTCCGCGGGCGCCGAGGGGAACGAGTCAGGGAGAACCTCCGCCTCGCTGTAGTCACTGCTCTCTGGAAACACACACAGAGCGGGACACACACACGGTCAGTAGGGCTGGGTTAAAAAAATCGATTCTCAGATTTTTAATAGATTTTTATTTTAATCCTTTGATATCGATTCATATGTCCAGAGATCGATTTTTTTTAATTAAAAATACGCTATAATATTATAGGCTGTGTGTGGTAGTTGAAACATAGTTTCAAGTTGACGTTTATTTATGTTTGTAGTTGAAACAAAAACATAAATACTGTAGGCTACATAAATGGAAATGTTTGATCATTAATATCTACTTTTAGAAATTATATAGGTTGAAATCAAATTACTGTGCATAATTGTGAAAGTGTCTTTATTGACAGATGAAAAGGCTGTTATTTACCCTTTGTCACCACCTGGTGAGTAAATATATGTGTAACTAAATCCATTAAAATTGACAACCGGTCCGCAACTTTTTTTCCCCATGTATCTACCGGTCCTTGGCGCAAAAAAGGTTGACAACCCCTGTGTTACATAACTGGACAATCATGTAATTCAGGTTACAGCTCAAAAAACATGTTTTAGTATCACTAACCAAATCGATATTGAAATGAATCGAATCGGAATCGAATCGAATCAGGATTAATCGATTCGGAACCTTGTGAATCGGAATCGAATCGATTCTTGAAATTTGAACAAATACCCAGGCCTAACGGTCAGACCATGGAAGTGACCAGGAAGACTGCTGAAGTGGACTTGAGCAGTACTACTATTTTTTTGTTTGTAATTATTTAGATTTGATCCCATTTTCTCCCCAATTGTACTTCGCCAATTTTCCCCCTTGCTGCCCCGGTCACTGCTCCACCCTCTGGCGATCTGGGGAGAGCCGAAACTAGCACCATGCTTCCTCCGAGACATCAGCAGTAACCAGCCGCTTTTCACCTGACAGCTGGAGCCTCACCGGTAGGACGTAGCAGCACGTAGGAGGATCACGCCATTCCAAACAGTAACCCTTCCCTCTGAACAGACCGACCAGAGGAGGTGCTAGTGCAGCGACCAGGACAAATACCCGCAAACCGGCTTCCCTCCCGCAGACACGAGCCAATTGTGCCTGTATGGATGCCCGACCAAGCCGGAGGTATAACGCAAGGATGCAAACCTGTGCCCCTCGCGTTGGTAGGCAGGGACGTTACCGCTACACTACCCGGCGGACGCCCAGCTACTACAGTAATTGACCCATATTCAACACTGGACTTGAGCAAAGCATTGAGTCCATTGTGGTCTGACCCTGCGTTTTAACCTCCGGAACAAAAAAAGACAAACATCTCCCTCGGGTATCAACAGGATATGTGACACCTGGAGGCAGGTTGTATGTGTGTGACATGTTTGTCACGTGTGTGTGTGTGTGTGTGTGTGCGTGTGTGTGTGTGTTTGTGTGTGTGCCAAGCCAGCTGGAGGGCTTTGTGAGAGCGAATTTGTGTCAGCGGCCGTTACTCTGTAAGTGTGAACGTAACCCTGTTACGTTAGTTTATTTACGTGGAAGGTGCTGACAGTTTGTACTGTAAGCAGAGGGAGGCTGTGTGGACACAGCGGTGTGGTCAGGCTGGCTCTCCTGCACAGAGTCCAGGGCTCTTTGCTCTCAGCGGGGGAGGAGGAGGCACCACTGACCTTCACTGACAGCTTGTCATGATCACACATTATGTCCTGACATTTCCTGTGTGAAGGAGCCCTCCTGGTGTGGCTGAGAGCTTCTCCAGGCAGAAGACACACACTGTTTCTGACCTCGTCACATTCTAATACTAGCCACTAGTAGTCCCCAAGCCACGCATCAATATGGCTAATATTACTGGCTTATTACAATACTGGCTAATAATACTGTGGGCCTCTCACAGATACAGTATATCGCAAATAGATGACATTTTGGCACTTGTTGTCATTTTGTACGTTTCCCCCACAACAATGTGGCGTCAATCATAATGAAGTCTTTCTGATTTATAACTTATAGCGACTTTCTTGATGTACAAAGTTATGTTTTAAATGGACAAAATTAACGTTGGTACCCGCCGTGGCACAATTCAAACGGGATCAAAAAAGTAACGATATTCTCCGTTCACCGCCATTCATATTTTTTTCAGCGCTGGTACAGGGAGAAAAGCAGGAAGTGACGTTTCACTTTGCCTCTCTATTGAAGAAGACTTGAAACTGACATCGAGAGCATCAACTCATTAGGAAAGTGTTTACTGGGGGCCATCAATTAAGTTAGAAGTACGGCCATTTTTACATTCACTTCCATGTAACCGGACTTCTTCTTGCAGCCAGTGTGGAGTCACCCCCCTGCAGGCCATTTGAAAGAATGCAGGTTTAAGTTCCTTCCGCATTGGCTTCACAAACAGAACGAGGCCACTGCACAGTGCACACTCGATGTATTCCATCAAAATGAGCAGGATGTATTTCCTCAAGATGAATATCATAACTTCATCCAGGCTTTATAACTAATGCAGATACATATGTATTCCTATGGATGATCTGCCTTTGGCTACAGACCTAATGTTCCTCGCTTACATTTTGATGCAATGTTTTAACATCTCCCACTATCTCACTTTTTTTCCATCAGCTGTCTGTGATTTTCCCTCCCGGCTCATCATTGCTCTTATGAATTGTTAATAAGGCCGACTTTCCGACACAAAACTCTGCTTCTGCTTACAAAAAGCATCTGAACTGGATAAGCATTAAGCGAGGAGACTGCAGGGCAGCGGGGGAGAGTGAGAGTGAGAGGGCTGGCTCCAGTCATGTCCAGCAGCCCTGAGCTCTCTCTCTCTCTCGTCCCTTCACAAACATGCATGACTCACACACACACACACACACACGCAGACACGCGCACACGCACACACACGCACACAGACACAGACACACACGCAGACACACACACACACACGCACACACACACACGCACACACGCACACAGACACACACACACGCACACACACACACACACACGCAGACACACACACACGCAGACACACACACACACACACGCAGACACGCGCACACGCACACACGCGCACACACACACACTCAGAGCTCCTGGGTCAATGTGCTTTCTTTACACGGTCATATCTCACAGCGGCAGTTCTTCAAATCTCATTCTCTGCGTTTGCTGGAAAGTGTGAGGAGGAGAGTGGGCTACGTTCCTCACATGGACACTTCCAACCGGGCGATGGGGCAGTGTTCAGTTCTCAGAACCTATGGAGCCCAAATCTGATCCCAGGCCCGGTTTTACAGGGGTGCAAAAGCACGCATTGCACCCCTATTTTAATTGTCTGCATGCTCAGTTGAAAAGAGTGGTAAAATAGTTTTTTGCTTTTTTTAGAGAGATGCTGCAGCTGCACACTTACTGTTTAAACTTGAATTATAATTGTTGTTTTTCTTTGTTCTTTGATGTGAATTTATGGCTTTTTGGCACCTACATGTAACCTTTTAAGGTTGAGATAATTGTATTATCATTATATGGTCCAAATATTTCAGTAAAGCACTTGAAACACTTAAATATTCTTGCTTGGCTGGTATCATTCTACTTGAAATTATGGTAAAATGCATTATTTTTAGTAAAATAACGTCAAATTTTTCGGGTGGCCCGCACCCCTTCCTATCTAGGATGCATCCCTAGTCATCTTGTTCTGGATCCGGCCCTGTCTGATCCACTATTCCAGGACCAGCGAACAAGAGAAATTACTTAGAAAGATACCATCTCATTTTTTGTGTGTGTGAGAAGTGAGAGCTTCCCCTGCCCCCCCCACCCTATTCCACGCACGCACCCCTCGTTCCCCCTGACAGAGTCTTCAGGGAGAGCAGAGAGGGAGGACGACTGGGATTCATGGCAGGATTCAAACCTGTCAGGGGGGATTCAGGGACTCATGTGGTTCTGGAGGCTGCACCTCCTTGCCATCGATGCCATCATCTTCTGACCAAGATCTAACGACCCACAGACTGCGCAGAGGAAGGCTAACTGTGAGCGGCTATAAGCCAGCGAGGAGGATGCCCTCTGTGGCCATAGGACAGAAAGGACAACAGGCGCTCCAGGCCAACAGCCATCCAGGGTGGACCTGTCACCCTCAATCTGTCTCGAGTCTCTCTCTCTCTCTCTCTCTCTCTCTCTCTCCATCTAGTCTCTCTCTCTCTCTCTCTTCCGTGCACACACACACATCCTTGGTTTTCTACCCTTCTGAGGACCTTCCATCGACTGGCGTTCATTCCCTCCCTAGTCTCTTGTGCTCTTTAAAGTCTTAACTGTTACCCACACCTAAACCTTGATTATTACTATTATAGCTAAAATGATAAAGTGTAATTTAATTAAATATTGTGACTTTGAATATTAATCACGATTATTATTTATATAAATAATAATAAATATATATTATCTATATTGTATTGCATTTCTGCACTTCGGCATATTTTTTCCCACTCAAACAGCAGCATCAACAAAAGTGGTTTCACTCTTCACTCTTAAGGGTAAAGTATACTTGTGCCCCTCGACGACTTGCTGCCATAGCAACGCCGTCATCTGGTTTCAAAGCAAAGTGTCTCCACTCCAGATGACAGAAGACGATCCACCTTTTGGAACTACATGTACTGCACTACTTAATTATCATAATAATATAAATGGTCTACTTATGGTTGATTTCGTTCCCGCTGGAGCTGCCTGCTCCTCCACTTGTCTCTTGCTCACATACTGTAGGTGCACATTGTGCATTCAATGGCTGATGCACCACACTGGTGGTGCAAAGCGCCTGATGCACCACACCGGTGGTGCAAAGCGCCTGATGCACCACACCGGTGGTGCAAAGCGCCTGATGCACCACACCGGTGGTGCAAAGCGCCTGATGCACCACACCGGTGGTGCAAAGCACCTGATGCACCACACTGGTGGTGCAAAGCGCCTGATGCACCACACTGGTGGTGCAAAGCACCTGATGCACCACACTGGTGGTGCAAAGCACCTGATGCACCACACTGGTGGTGCAAAGCGCCTGATGCACCACACCGGTGGTGCAAAGCACCTGATGCACCACACTGGTGGTGCAAAGCACCTGATGCACCACACTGGTGGTGCAAAGCGCCTGATGCACCACACTGGTGGTGCAAAGCACCTGATGCACCACACCGGTGGTGCAAAGCACCTGATGCACCACACTTGTGGTGCAAAGCGCCTGATGCACCACACCGGGACTTTCAGGGGAACTACAAATAATAGCAAACACTTTAAATATTGTTGAATTACACGACTAAACCTAATCTTAATTCTAACCTTGACCCTAAATCCAAGTCCTAATTAGAGCCCGACCGATATACTGTATCGGTCCACCGATATTATCGGCCGATATTGGCAGATAACCGATATATCGTTCTCGGCCGATATGTTGGCCGATATTGCAGATATTTTTGTATTTTGTAAGTTATAGTGTCAACAAGCCTCATAGGATGGAATCGTTACTACTAACCTAAAGATAATGCAAGGAGAAACATGCAGCAGGTGAAACCTGCACAAGATGCCCATTTTAAGTCAAATATGACCAGGGCTGAAGGCCCAGAATTATAATAATAATAATAATAATAATAATAATAATAATAATAATAATAATTCATTTATTTTATAAAGTGCTTTTCAATGACCCAAAGACGCTGACACAGTAAACAATGCAGTTGGATTTCTGCTGTAACAGAAAGAGGAAGTTACCAGCCTACGGTTGGCGCGACAGGGAACCTGAGGCCATTTACACCCGGCGTTTTCTGTGATCAGATTGCAATCAGATTGTGTTTTATCACTTGAAATGCCAGGTGGTGTAAACACCCCCAAAACACATTGAAGAAGGATTGCAATCTGATTTGAGGGATCATTGCAAAATAAATTGTGTATTATATAATATAAGAATATCGGCCGATATATCGATATCTGAATTCTTTTACTCCGTACTATCTGTATCGGCATCAAAAATCCAGTATCGGTCGGTCTCTAGTCCTAATCCTAAACTCGTGCCTGTAGAAATAAGGATTTCACACACACACACACACACACACACACACACACACACACACACACACACACACACACACACACACACACACACACACACACACACACACACACACACACACACACACACACACACACACAAATAATGAATCTTAACACATCTCAAAGCGGGTGGCTGTGGCTCAGGAGGTAGAGCGGGTCATCCACGAATCAGAAGGTAGGTGGTTCGATCCCCGGCTCCGCATGTCGAAGTGTTCAAAGCTGAACCATATAGACATGAATCATACAATGTCTCTGTGACACACGCTCCTCTCTCCTGGCTGTGTGTGTACCTGTAGCTCTCCTCACCACCCCACTCACCAACTGTCGCCTCCAGTCTCTCACATCTCAATTCTTTGTCAATAAGCAATTGTGCCCCCCGGGCCCCACACACACACACACACCCGTGCCCCCCTGCCCTCTCCTTTGTCCCACATTGATTGTGCAGTGCTCAAACACCGGCCGAAAAACACCACCTGTCACTCTTCAGCCGTGATGAGAGGGAGAGAGATTGAGTGTGTGTGAGAGATTGTGAGAGAGAGAGAGAGAGAGAGGGCGCGAGACAGACAGTGGTTCAGACAGTGGTGGAGACAGAGACAGAAGGGGAGTGCCTTGTGTATTTGTATAAACCTCCGTACGTGTGTGTGTGTGTGTGTGTGTGTGTGTGTGTATGTGTGAGTTCTGGTGCCTATAGAGGCACAGTTTAATTAAAATACTTTGGATGACAGAGAGGTAGGAGACAGCTCTGTGTGTGTGTCTGTGTCTCTGTGTGTGTGTGTGTGTGTGTGTGTGTGTGTGTGTGTGTGTGTCTCTCTCTCTCTGTCTCTGTCTGTGTTTCTGTCTCTCTCTGTGTGTGTGTGTGTGTGTGTGTGTGTGTGTGTGTGTGTGTGTGTGTGTCTCTCTTTCTGCGTCTCTCTCTCTCTCTCTCTCTCTCTCTCTCTCTCTCTCTCTCTCTCTCTCTCTGGGATAACAGAGGCGGGCGTTCAAAGTGGACCCTGTGTTTTTGGGCCGGCCCGGCACACAAACATCCATCAGGCCTCAGCAGCAGCCGGCAATTTGTGTGGAATGAACGAGACAAAGTCGTCACCATGCTGCACGGCAACTCCTCCATGACTCTAATGACAGACAGCTCCAAAGCAAACTAGGGCTTCTGACCATTCTTCTCTGAGCACACAATCGCACACACAAACACACACACCACACGTACACACACACACACAAGATGACAACCTATGCTTTACAGTCTCGCTGGCTCTCATTCATGTTACGTACGTACGCTCAACTCCGACACAGAGCACACTCATCATCATCATACTGGTATGAGCCATGAGGTCAGACTACAAGACCGCTCAAGTTTGGCACGGAAAAGGGCGGTTCAGACTAAACGACTCGTCAGCTGGCTGTCCCCCATCGGCAACGCTGTCCGCGCTATGCGATGGGACAAAGATGGCCGCCTACAAGATCACATTGACATGATGTTACAACTTTATTTGGAAGTGACATTATGAAGAGAATAACTCGACGTGCACTCGGGAGAGCAGGCTAGGCCCATTCGTTTGTGCTATTATTGCTTGTCCGTGACTCGTGAGGCTCGTCCGTGAGTCGGATCCAGATGGGCTTGGCGGAGGTAACGAAGATGATTTGATGATTTGTAATTGCATACGTATGTGGACTGAATGGGTAGTGCACTTTAACCATGCACCTTTACATGGAACACTTACACGCACCCAGGCATCCACTCACCACTACATATTCCACACAGACATGTTCTTCAAGGACCGCAATGGAAACAAGCTTTTAGCTTTATTGCGTTTTTATCGTTTTGATAGTGGTGGGCCTATGTATATATTAGGGCTGGGTTAAAAAAATCGATATATCGATATTGAATCGATATTCATGTGAAGGAACAAGTATCGATATTTTACACCAAAAAATAATAATAATAATAATAAACATAGGGTATAATATTATAGGCTGTGTGTGGTAGTTAAAACATCGTTTCAACTTCAAGTTGACGCTTATTTATGTTTGTAGTTGAAACAAAAACATAAATACTGTAGGCTACATGTGCATTGTGCATGCACCATGAGCCAGATGTACAGACCTCAAATCTGTTTGCACTATAATGTTTGTGGACTGGAAATGTTCATGAGCTGTATTTAATTTTATTTCATTTTATTTACAAAGCATTTATACTTTATGAAACACTGTTTACAACATGCTGCTGTTCAATGATTCTGTTACATAGTGAAATCTAAATTTGTTTGGCTTCACAGAAGACTGTAAAGAAAGAGACAGAAGACTGTAAAGAAAGATAAGATGTTGAATGACTATGTTGGTCATGCTTAAATAAAAAAGAATTACATGATGTAACTGCTTGCTTTATGGTCAATTCTTAATGTAAATATTTTTTAATAATGCACCAGGTGAGAGGGTTCCTTGTACAATTTACAGCATTAGTTCTTTAAGAATCTATTCCATTATCAAAGCAAAACTGGTATTGTAACTCAAATATCAATATCGAATCGTATCGTATCGGAAATCGTATCGACTTGGGACCTTGTGTATCGGAATCGTATCGGGAAGTCAGTGGCGATACCCAGCCCTAGTATATATGTATGATATTATGTATAAATGTGTTCATTGTCAATAAAGTCTTCAATCAATCAATCAATCAAAGTAGGCCTACGCTGC
>NC_139647.1:10535022-10550022 GCF_964638095.1 Poromitra crassiceps | reverse complement strand
ACAGCAGTGGGGATGCTGCTGCTGACAGTCAAGCACGACCAAAGAACTTTGATGGAACATTGATAAGAAGAACCGAAGGTTAATCGGTTGTTCCGTCGCAACATCAGCGCACACACACACAAACCCATCAGTCTGGCCTGAAGGAGACTAGCTCTGAACGCCTGTCATGGTTCTGTGCTGTGGTCCCATTGGCCAAGGGGGGCGGTTTTTCCCACAGGCCAAAATGGCGGCATCGCCGTGGTCATAAAAGCACCAGAGTTTCGACTCTCGTCTTCAATACTCTTTGACATGCCGCCGCTGCTGCTTAGTGACACAGGAAACGAGGCCCGAAAATAATAAACAAATAGAGTGATCAGCGGCCATGATGTAACATCGAGCGGCTGACCATTATGCATCTCCCTCATGCAAACTAGCTCGTTAGCATCATTCTTGCGAGGAAGCCCAGAGGTAGTCACACACACACGCACGCACGCGCACGCGCGCACGCACACACACACACACACACACACACACACACGAACGAGCGCGCGCACACACACACACACACACACACACACACACACACACACACACACACACACACGTGCGTGGAGCAGAGGCAGGCCGGGAGAGACAGAGATGGATGGGGGGAGACAGTCTCTCCTTGCCTTTCTTAAAGGACAATTACAGTGAGTGATTGATATTCAGAGTGACCTCATCAGCCAGCTGAAAACAACTCTCTACAGGAGGAGCGAGAGGAGAGAGACGGCCAGGAGGGACCAGAGGAGGAGAGACGGCCAGGAGGGACCAGATGATGAGAGGAGAGACGGCCAGGAGGGACCAGATGATGAGAGGAGACGGCCAGGAGGGACCAGATGATGAGAGGAGAGACGGCCAGGAGGGACCAGATGAGGAGAGACGGCCAGGAGGGACCAGAGGAGGAGAGACGGCCAGGATGGACCAGATGATGAGAGGAGAGACGGCCAGGAGGGACCAGATGATGAGAGGAGAGACGGCCAGGAGGGACCAGATGAGGAGAGACGGCCAGGAGGGACCAGAGGAGGAGAGACGGCCAGGAGGGACCAGATGATGAGAGGAGAGACGGCCAGGAGGGACCAGATGATGAGAGGAGAGACGGCCAGGAGGGACCAGATGATGAGAGGAGAGACGGCCAGGAGGGACCAGATGAGGAGAGGAGAGGAGAGATGTGATGTGAGCAGGAGTGTGAAGAAAAAACGCATGTGTAGCGATTCGGATGAAGGTTTTGATGGAAAATCATTGGACGTGTGGGACACAGAGAGAGAGAGAGAGAGAGTGAGAGAGAGAGAGAGAGAGAGAGAGAGAGAGAGAGAGAGAGAGACAGAAAGAGAGAGAGAGAGACTGAGATAGTTACTTAGTTTGTGTCAGGGGATGACGGCATGTCTGCAGGTTGTTTGGAGCGACACAGCATCACTCCTCACATCAACAAAGGCAGACGGTGTGAGATGACCCCTGTAGTTCAGTGGTTCTCCACATGGGGTCCCGGGGACCAGCGGGGGTCCTTGCGAGTGTTCCAGGGGGTCCCCAGCAAATTGATTAATTATTTTTTAACTTCATCCTTATTATAGAGAATGTAGAACGCCTGTTCCGATCATAGTTTCACTGCTATCTCCCTACAGTGATGGAATTCTGGAGAAAAAATCATGTCTAACAATAAAAAATATTCTCAGATTTGTATCTAAGAGACACATTTAATGTCTTCAAAAATGGAATCTGAATGGGATCTATAGTTCTAATGTGGAATAAATTAAGGGTCCTGAAAAAGGTTGAGAATGACTACAGTACAGTAGTTCACCCATCTGACTGCATTGTGTACACACACACACACACACACACACACACACACACACACACACACACACACACACACACACACACACACACACACACACACACACACACACACACACACACATGCACATGGAGTGGGGGAAAAATCCATAATATCCCGATATTTTGTGTGGCAATATATCATATCGCACGAATGCCAAGTATCGCAATATTTTATTATATAAATTGTCAGGTGCATCATGCAACATTTATGACAGGTTTTTATGACAGTGTTGGTCAGTCTGTCTGCTTGACAATCCCATTTTGCTGCAATAAAAATGATTGAAGTGAGACGAACAGACTGGAAACTTTATCTCATTGGATAAAACATGTTTTTTTTCTTTGGGGACATCATTTGGAGTTGAAAAAAGGTAATAAATCGCAAAAACTGTATATCGTAATGCTCAATATATCGCAATAGCATATTGCAAAATATCGCAATACTATCGTATCATGACTTAAGTATGGTGCTAATATCGTATCGTGGGGCATCTGGTGATTCCCACCAATAGCATGCACGCACACACACACACACACACACAAATCATTTACAAAGCCCTTTTGAGTGCAGACAGGAGTGCTTGAATGTGAGATGACACTAATTGAACGGTGAGGCAGTTGACAGAGTGACACGTCATTATTTCAGTTTCATCACGGTAGCTAATATGAGGCATCAGGAGGCGGGATTTGACGTCGTAACATTTATTTTCAAAAAGTAAGGCTCATGTTTATGAGAACTGGTCCTGTAACACTTTAATCATGATGATCAATGAAGGATTGTACGATTCATATTTTTAATGTTTATCATGTCTCGTTAGCTAATCTAAAGCTGTCGGCCATTTTGCCCACGTTAATCCCACGTGCCCGACATACAGCCAATCACAATGCGTGCCCGAGCCGATCTGGTGGGCGAGCCGATCTTACACCTGCATGGAACAGGTGCGCTCTTATGCCCAGTTTACACGAGTGACTCGCAACGAGACAAAACCATTTTAGAACGTTGCAGGGAAAAGTTGCAGCGGCGTAAACTGCTCCGTCTCATCCTTACTCCAGCCAGCTGATGGCGCCACCAGCAATTCGGCCCGTCAAGTCGCAGCGGGGGCTGGTTGCAAGTTGCAAGTAGGCGCAAGTTTCATCTTGTCTTGTCGTGAATCTTTGGTCTAACCTGGGCTTTACAAACCCTCTCCATCACATCGGCCTTCAAAGTTCCGCTTTGAATATTTTTCTGCTACAGTCACCACCGGCAAGATGTGCACCTGTGGCCTCTCTCCACACGGCTCCTCTGTGCTGCTCGCCACGGCCGCCCTCTAACTAACATGTCATGTCTCACACACAGTCTGTCGCCTTCAGGTCCTCCTCCTCCTCTGCACCCACTCACTCATTCCTCCTCTCGAGCCTGTAGCTTTCCCCCCCTCTAACAAGAGAAACTTGATTTACAGACAAAGTATCAAAAAGAAACAAATCACGTACCACCGTGGGAGTTTGGAGCTCGCAACTTGTCGGGGAGTTGACGATAGCAACGGAAATGTCACGCCTTTGATTGGCTCCAAACACATTAATGAGGACACCTGCTGAGGGGCTATTTCTGTCGAGTGCAAACTCCTCCCCCAGCTCCCCCCCCCCCCCACCATCGAGATAAGAGCTCGCCGGTGAACACCTAGCGATTGATGATTGATTATGGTGGGTGAGGAGTGTGGTGTGTGTGTGTGTCTGTCTGTGTGTGTGTGTGTGTGTGTGTGTGTGAGAGATGAAATCTGGGTGAGTGAGATGTTGGCAGAAGGATGGGAGGAGGAGAGGCGGAAGAAACAAGTGTGTGTGAGGAGGAGAGAGAGAGAGAGAGAGAGAGCGGGCGGTGGTGACGGCGATACAGAGTGACAGAAATGCTTCGCTCGCCCATCCAACATGTCCGGGCGGCAGCAGGAGGGAGAGAGAGCAAGCAAGCCTGGGGACACGAACACACAGACACACATACACACACACACGCAGTCACAAATAGCAGCAATATACTTTTATTTTTTTATCAAGTTTCTTCGGCTTTTCTCCCATTTTTCTCCCAAATTGTACTTGGCAAATTCCCCCCTGCTGTCCCGGTCATTGCTGCACCCCCTCTGCCGATCTGGGGAGAGTTGTGTGGACTAGCACATGCTTCCTCCCATACATGTGCCGTCGCTAACGCCAGCCGCTTCTTTTCACCTGACAGCGAGGAGTTACACCGGCAGGACGTATAGCGTGTGGGAGGATCACGTTAAAATCCCCCAGTTCCCCCCCCCCCCCCCCCCCACCGAACAGGCCGACCGACCAGAGGAGGCGCTAGTGCCAGAGACCAGAACTCATACCCCACCGGCTTCCTACCCGCAGTCACGGCCAATTGGGTCTGTAGGAGGAACATCTGAGCAAGTCGGAAATAGCGCTGCGGGGACCCCGGCAGGCGAGCGCTTTTACCTCACTACCCAGAATGCAATGTGTGTTACTGATAACTGGGTATTACAGAATTCTGGGGATGCTTCCCAGAATCATAATATGCACCCACGCTGCATTCAAATTGTGTGTGTCGGAGCGAACGCGTCTACTGTATATGGGATTATACCGTCTCTGTCTATGCGAGGGGACAGCCCACGCTAAGTGAGACGCGAGCGTGTTTCTGAACACGTGGGCGAGTGTGACAGTGCCAGCGAGTGGGAGTGCTAAGAGGATTTGTTCGCCGCGAGCCCCGACGGCTGCTGCATGTGGATAGACGAGAGGGGAGCGACAAACTAGTGCTGCGCTGTCACAGCTAGGGGGCGCCACCCCCCCCGCGGCGCTCATTAATCATGGCCCATCAAAACGTGGCCCCTGTGCTGTGTGTGCGTCTGCCCCGGCGACCACCTACTGCATGGGAACACAGGCGTACACAAGCAGCACTATCAATCACTATCAAGAGGGGAGGGAGGGAGGGAGGGGGGGAGAGAGAGAGGGAGATAGAGAGAGAGGGAGGGAGAGAGAGAGAGGGGGGAGAGAGAGGGAGGGGGAGAGAGAGAGAGAGGGAGGGGGGAGAGAGAGAGGGAGAGAGATAGAGAGGGAGATAGAGAGAGAGGAGGGAGAGAGAGAGAGGGGGAGAGAGAGGGAGAGAGAGGGAGGGAGAGAGAGAGGGAGGGGGGGAGAGCGAGGGAGAGGGAGAGAGAGGGAGGGAGGGAGAGAGAGAGGGAGAGGAGGGAGAGAGAGAGAGGGAGATAGAGAGGGAGGAGGAGGGAGAGAGGGAGGGGGAGAGAGAGGGAGGGAGAGAGAGAGAGGGAGGGGGAGAGAGGGAGAGCGAGGGAGGGAGGGAGAGAGGGAGGGAGAGAGAGGGGGGGAGAGAGAGAGAGGGAGGGAGAGAGGGAGGGAGAGAGAGAGGGAGGGGAGAGAGGGAGAGACAAGAGAGAGGGGGAGAGAGAGAGAGGGAGAGAGAGAGATGGAGGGGAGAGAGAGAGAGGGGGAGAGAGGGAGAGAGAGGGGGGGGAGGGAGCTAGAGAGATGGAGAGAGAGGGAGGGAGAGAGAGAGGGGGACAGAGAGGAGAGAGGGAGGGAGAGACAGAGAGGGGGAGAGAGAGGAGACAGAGTGGGGTGAGACAATGTTGTTTTCCTATTACCCACTCGAAATTACAGAGCAATGTCACAACTATTACTTGGAGGTCAAACTCATATGGTAGAATGTGACTCTCCTCCTTCCTTTGTGTGTGTGTGTACAGTATGTGTGTGTGTGTGTGCGCGTGTATCTGTGTGTGTGTGTGTGTGTGTGTCCAGACATAACTGTATGTGTTGAATGTGAGGCGCCACAGCTCGTCTGCTGCACACTGTGCAGCTGCTTGATGATGAGACTGAGAGTGGCCGGTTGCCATGGAGGGCATTCACATGGAGCTTCTCTAGAGGCCTGTAGTCCACACAGCTATTACTATGGTGTGTACACACACACACACACACACACACACACACACACACACACACACACACACACACACACACACACACACACACTCTTTCTGTTGCCACTTCACTTCCAACATTTGGAGGTCTTGTTGAAAATATGTCCCTCTCTGTCATTGTTTGTCTCAGTGTGTGAGTGTGTGTGTGTGTGTGTGTGTGTGTGTGTGTGTGTGTTTGCGTTCATGTATGTGTGTGTTTGCGCTCATGTATGTGTATGTATGTGTGTGTGTGTGTGTGTGTGTGTGTGTTTGCGTTCATGTATGTGTGTGTGTGTGTGTGTTTGCGCTCATGTATGTGTATGTGTGTGTGTGTGTGTGTGTGTGTGTGTGTGTGTGTGTGTGTGTGTTTGTTTGCGTTCATGTATGTGTATGTGTGTGTATGTGTGTGTATGTGTGTGTGTGTAGAGTGAATAGGTAGGCACTAGCAGTACAGTGGGGTGAGTGTTTGGGAGCCGGGGCCGTTTAAATGGCAGTAATTACATGAGAAGATGAGCTGCATTCCTTCCTGAGGGCAGGCTGATTACAGGCCTCTCCTCTGTGGGCCCCTGTAATTACCCCCCTCCCTCCTCCTCCCAAGCCCCCCCTCCTCACCCGCGTATACCTCACCCTCATCCCGCTGTGCTCACCCCCCCCCCCCCCTCCCCTCCCCATCCTGTCCTCTGATCCACCTCTCTCTCTCCCAATTTCTTTTAAACACTCCACCTTCCCCACGGTGCCACTCTTCTACTGTCCTCTCTCACTGCTCGTCTGGCTGATTACTGCACACTAATTCACTCACTCACTGACTCACTCATTCACTGACTCACTCACTGACTCACTCACTGACTCACTCAGAGAACAGAATCAAGGACAAAATGAGGTGGTGTCATACAGGAAATCCTCAGCACACAGTACATGTAAGCAAAGACAGTGGGATATCAAAGCAGGACACTTCATCTTCAAGTCACTTCCTGTATTTGTGTCAGGTGTTTCTTTTTGCCCATGATTTTCCATGGCCACGCCCACTTGGCAGACTTGTGGCAGGTCCCGAGTCTATTGGAGTCAATGAGTGTGATCTGTGATCTCAGATTATGACCGATTCTTTAGTCATCAAAGTAAATATTCTGCCCATTTTCCGAAGCCACATGTCTTGTGAACACTCCGACACTAAAAGGGCATTTTTCAGACAGACAGATCAGGAGAACAATAACATTGTTCATGACCTGTGTGAGTCTCAGCAACACACTCTTGTGAGATTTGGCAACAGGAGCTCACATTAGCAGGGAGCGATTAGCTAAAGCTACATGTGAAGTCCGTTGATGTAGTCGCTAAATCCGTGGTTGGGAAAATGATTTCTGTAATCGAATAACTTAGTTACAACTACATTGAGCTAACAAGGGGCAGCTTTGTGTTTATACTGTATGTGTGGTTTGTGTGGAGTTTGGGAAGAACTCACAATCTCTAGTTCTAGTAGCTTGCTAGGTCAACACTAACCCCGCGTCAACAGGCTCAGTGATTTCACAACACTTCAGGAGGTGACCACATGACCATTTAGGAATCTTGCGAGTACCATTTCTTACAATTGGCAGAGCCTGGCATGGTCTAATATGGACCATCTCTGATGTAAGTGGTGCAGGAAAACGGAGACCTGAGTGCCCCCAAACTAAAAAATGCCTCTTGTCCGATCAAATTGCTCTGCCGGTGTGGGTGTAAGATCTGCTCGCCTACCAGATCGGCTCGGGCACGCATTGTGATTGGCTGCACACGTGGGATTAACGTGGGCAAAATGTCGGCCAATTTTAGATTAGCTAACAAGCTAAGCTACTGATGTTATCAGACATGATGGACATTAAAAATATGAATCATACAAACATTCAATGATCATGATTCAAGTGTCACAGGACCAGTTCTCATAAACTCTTTTTGAAAATAATTGTTGTGGGAGTTTAAGTTTCATCTGTAGTCGCGGACCCCGAGCCGAGCCGATCCGGTAGGGCGAGCCGATCCGGTACTCACACCGGAACTACAGTAACTGTTGTATAAATCGGTGCATCCCTAGTGTGTGTGTGTGCGTGCGTGTGTTTATGTGTGTGTGTGTTTATGTGTTGGGGTAGTATGCGGTGGGATTGCAGGGTTGCTGTCAAACGCCCATCAGTCCAGACGGCCACGCCTCGAGACGCGACACACTGACAGCTCGTGCCTTACAGGTAATTCCCAGGCCTCTCCAACTGCTGTCTCTCTACTGTCTCTCTCCTCTCACACACACACACACACACACACACACACACACACACACACACACACACACACACACACACACACACACACACACACACACACACACACACACACACACACACACACACACACAAAAAACCAGTAAGTCCGCACCAGTCACGGATTCCAGTAAGACAGGAGACACACAGCCAGACAGTCAAATTACCTCCTGCTCACCCAAACAAACACCCTCATTGTGACACCGACCAAACAGTGCATTTCTGCTAACCTCTCATTTGTGCTCCAGCACATGTGCAGCGTGGGATTAAAGGACAAGTTCACCCAAAAATGAAAATGCAGTCATTATCTACTCACCCCCCATGCCGATGGAAGGGGGGTGGTTACGTTTTTTTGTGCAGTTTCACAGCAAAACACTGCTGCAGAATTCTCGTAAACAACTGAAATGGGTGGTGACCATCTTTCAAATGTAAAAAACAAACAAACACATTAATGCCTCCATACTGCTCACCTGGCATAATCCAAGTCTCCACAAGCCCTGAGATGGCAAGTTGACTTGGAAAAGACGTCATTTTTACACCCTGTTTTTAGCTGAGATCTTCACTTAGCAGGCACTATATAGCTGCACCTCACCTTCTTGGAGCACGGTGAAGATTTCAAGTCTTGTGGAGACTTGGATTAACGCCAGGTCAGCTGTTTTTGTTTGTTTGTAGTTTTTTAACATTTGAAAGTTGGACACAATCCACTTCAATTATTTAGGAGAATTCTGCAACGGTGTTTTGTTGTGAAACTCCACAAATGTTTTGCGGTAAAAACGTAAACCCCCCCTTCTATCGCCACGGGGGTGAGTAGATGACTAGTAGATTTTCATTTTTGGGTTCTTTAATTCTTTAATTTACTATTAGTCTGTGAAGAGCCTTCCTCTGCTTTGGGGGGCCACATTTGAAGCAATTGCCTGCCTCGAGGTGCCGTTACTGTACGTGCCAGCGTGTTAGGAGGAAGTGAACGGAACATGAACCGTGCCTGCGAGAGGCGTAGGCGCCGCGCGGCGGCGGCGTCGGCGGCATGTGTGTTTTCTATCATTTGATATGACAAGCTGGCTCCCCGGAGACAGGAAGCCGTCTGGATCAAACTTCCTGTACAAATGACATCAGACACCCCGCAGCAGGTGATAATGGAGAGAGCGGAGAAGACAGAGAGAAGCAGGGAGAGAGAAACAGGAAAAAGGAATTGCGTAGGGTGGAAAATAGGAGGAAAGGGCCGAGTCGCAGTCACTACATGCATCACGCTAGAGAGCGAGAGGAGGAGACACAGAGATACAGAGAGAGAGAATGGGCAAGAAAATCAGAGATGGAGTGATGATGGCAGGACACCTGGCTATAATGTAAGGATATGATGGAGAGAGAGCAGAGAGAGGGAGGGCAGAGGAAAGACAGAGCGATACAAGATACAGAGAGTACAAGACTTTTAAGTAGAGATGCACTGATATGAACATTTTGGCCGATACCGATAACAGATATTAACATTGCTGTTATGGCCGAACACTAGGGCTGTGAATCTTCACTGGCCTCACCATTTGATTCGATTACGATTCAGAGGGCTACGATACGATTCGATTACGATTATCGATGCATCGAGATGCATCGATAATCGATGCATCACTTTTTTTCCCCAATACATGATTTATTTTTTCTCACTGTGCGGCTACTTTTAAAACAAAAGTGCATTTGGAATTGCATTGTATTATGATACATAATTAAAATAAACAACTGCATGTACTTCCATTATATTTTATTTATTTAATTTTAATTTAAAAAAATTTAATAATCGATTTTTGACATTTGTGAATCGATGCAGAATCGTGCACGTCCGCATCGCGATGCATCTTATAATCGATTATTTTTGACACCCCTACCGAACACTGATTTTTATTTGCCAATGTCGATATGATTTGTATAAAAACAAGCTTCTATGATAATCAAATGTTGTACATATTGAAAAACACATGTGAAAACACTGTGAATTTGAAAAAGTATTGTCTTTCTTTACTTCCAAAACATTTAGGAAAAGCCCATAAATCATAGATTTACCGCATTGTTTTCCTCTCAATATAAACATTTTTGGCTGATACCGATAACCGATATTAACATTATTTTGCTGATCGGACCGATACACCGATATATAAAAAGAAATGACTAACATCGGCCGATACCAATATGGCTGCTGATATAAGGTGCATCCCTAGTAGCTGTATCAGCTTCACTCACTGTAGCAGGTTGTCATGGTGGAGGGGAAGAGAGGGTTTGTGGATGGAAAGAGCTCCCAGGGTGCAGCAGATCAGTGCACCTCTACATCGCTTTGTGTGTGTCTGCGAGTGGAAGTGAAAACTTCTAGTTTTCATATTTGGTAGCCTAGGGTCATGTCCATAAGCTGGTTGTGAGAGGCCTTCAGATGGCTGGTCTCCCAAAGAGAAGGGCCAAGCAGTTAGCGAGATATTGTTCAATATCTACTATTATCGGCAGCCGCTCAATATGGAGGAGGCGCTGCTTTTTGAACCCAGGAAGTGGATACTGACCGCTATCTTGCATTACAGTATAACTGTATATATCAAGCTGCCATGTTATCATCCTGTGTGTTTCTTGTGTGTATGCATTATTGTGGTTGCCGTCTGGGCACTCATGTAACTGACTGACTCCCAGCATTTGACTGCACTATTACTGTTCATGTCCTATACACACTTGTATTTATGTGGACATAAATACATATTTCAAATGTGTGTGTGTGTGTGTGTGTGTGTGTGTGTGTGTGTGTGTGTGTGTGTGTGTGTGTGTTGTGTGTGTGTGTGTGTGTGTTTTGTGGGGCACTGGTTATGGTTGCCAGGATTGGCAGCACTATTAGCGATGCGTGCTGCTGTAATGTGTTGTGACAGGGCTGATTCTTGTGACTAACTGCTTTGGCAGGAGAGCTCCTCTGTCATGCTGATGAACAGATGAGGAGATGAGCCGCACTGACAGCGCATCGACAGGTCGCGCCAGCCGGACACACACACTCTCACACTCTCTCTCACTCTCACACACACACACACACACACACACACACCTACACACACACAGAGATAGAGGGACAGACAGTAGCTGACCTCATGCACACAGCAGCATATGACACACTGATGCAAACATACAGTAATAACTAGCGAGACAGAGGTGACAGCGCGCGGACAAACAGGGACAGATAGGAACAGTGGAGGAAAGCACTGACACACAGAGGGCTTTGGGCTTGGCGTCACTCTGCTCCTCCATTGCGTCCCCTTGCATCAGAGAAGTCCCCAGGCACTCGCTGCACAACAAGCAGCGCGCTGTAGGCCAGCCTCTGTCTGTGCTGCTGGATGGATGTGAGTGTGTAGGAGGGAGATAAGTGTTTTGATTTTTTTTTAGCTTTGGGTATTTTAACGAATTAGAGAAAAAGGATTTCAAATGTAAAATAAATAAAATATACTAATAATAAACAAAATTATGAGAGAGTGTATATATATTTTCCAATCAAATCTGCTTTCCACTAAAATGTTTGGAAAAGATAGAAATAAGAAATTGCATTATGAACTACTTTCCAACTAATTTCTAAATCACAAGAGGCTGCAATTATTTTTATCAGAGTGGCGGCTGTTCAACATGGACTCCTTACAGTAACACGATATTGTTGTGCTGAGTCCATCGATTAAATTGCATAAAAAAAAACACTGTCACTACATTCAGAGTAATTTCACAGTTTAATTTGCTGAAAAAAATAAAATATCGAAAAATCTGTGTGCTATATTGCAATTTATATTGCAATTGCAATATTCAGCAAAGATATTTGTTGAATATTGCATAGGCAAAAGCATGACATATTGTGACATATCACAACAGCAGAATAGTGATCAAATGGAACAAATTGATAATAACATCCTGTGAATTTGAACTCTATAAATATGAGTCTATTCTTTCGAAGTAGAACTTGTGCCGAGTAAAAATGAGAAAAGGAGAGCCAGAGATAGAAAGAGAGAGAGAGGAGGAGAGAGAGAGAGAGAGAGACAGAGATAGAAAGAGAGAGAGAGAGGAGAGAGAGAGACAGAGATAGAAAGAGAGAGAGAGAGAGAGAGGAGAGAGAGAGACAGAGATAGAGAGAGAGAGAGGAGAGAGAGAGACAGAGATAGAAAGAGAGAGAGAGAGGAGAGAGAGAGAGACAGAGATAGAAAGAGAGAAAGAGGAGGAGGAGAGAGAGAGACAGAGATAGAAAGAGAGAGAGAGAGAGGATGAGGAGAGAGAGAGACAGTGCGACAGAGAAAGAACAGAATAGATTAGGCCACTAATAGGCAGAAAATCCATGTCTGAGGGGACGAGAAGGGGGAACGGAGATAGATGAGGAAAAGTGATGTGGCAATAGATAGCAGAGGAGGAGGAAGTGAGTCAGAGTTAGAGGAGAGAGAGGTGAGTGAGGATTAGAATCAATCTCCTCAGCCAGGGTCCTATAAGCCAAACTAGTGCTGCACAGCGGTTAATTAGGGCTAATGGCGATTTTATCCTCTCCATCGCGTTCTCTTACCTCTCTACATCATCCTGTGGAAAAAGCCAAGGGGCTATCTCCCTGCCGTCTCACCTCTGACACACTTCCACAAATCAGGCCAAGGGAAGCAGGACAGGATAAACACAGAGACTTGTCCTCTGCTTGGAGATTTACCAAACCTTGACTGTGAGTCTGTGAACCCAATCTGGATCTACTTGGTACTGCTAGGCTATTTTACCACTACTTTCTATCTATCAGCATCTGATACAACAGCCTACTACACGACAGTTCAAGCTGCTCAGGTAGGTCTTTCCAAGAAGACCTGGTGCACAAGAACTGATGGGTTTTATCTTTCCGGATGAGAAAAAAATCCAACAGAAACAGGAAATCTGAGGGAAAAGACGCCATCAGGTCTGCCTGCAAAGTGCAAAAAAACACACCGCAGCAATGCCGCTTCACACCAAAGATGTCACCAAAATGTAGGGAAAGTTGCAGTGCAGGTTTAGTCCACTAGGCTGCGTCGGCTACATAAGCAACTAGGGGCTCAATACGCCACTGAGCTTAGCCAGTGAACTTCATTAACAATAAGTTAACAAGTACAAGTTACGCAATGGTGCAAACCAAACCATGTTGAAATCCGTTGCGGAGGTGGCTGTGTTTAAACACGTGTTTAAATCTGTGTGAGTGTGTGTGTGTGTGTGAGTGTTGACGAGCCACCCCCCCCTCTCCGTGTGTGCATGTTTCACCGGCTTTGAGCCGCTCTCTCTTTCCATTCACTCTCGACCTCGCTCGACCACAGAACCGCACTCTCTCGCTCTCTCTTGCTCGCTTGTGGAACTAGTGGGCGGGGCTTAGGCTACATCCTCTCATGCTACATACTTGGATGGACGGGCGGACGGACAGACACACATCGTCAGGTATAGAAGTGGCTGCACTGCTTAAAAAAACAAGAAAACAAGATTTTGCAGATTATCACTTTAAGCAAGGTCAGCTTTTGTGCTAGCGTCTACCGTCAGCAGGGGTGCCGGCGCGCACGGGGCGAACGGGCAGCCTGTTGCGTCTCAGGTCAAAATATTGGTTGTTTCCCCGGTGTGATGAGTCAGCATTCCCGCATCAATCATTCATGAGGCATCGGTTCCTGTGTGGTGGCTGTGTGGGACGTGTCCTTGACCCGGGGACACGGTGAGGGAGCGCAGTGGAAAAAGAGGACATCCCACCGCCTCAGGCCTGCACCACCAGTACCACTCCACTGGCGGGAGCCGAGGAGGAGGGGAACAGGGGGGGTGACAGAGACGAGGAGCGGTGAAGGGAGGATGACAAAAAAATCCCTTTGGCAGAGACAAATGTAATGGACGTCTGTGCGGACGAGAGAGAGAGAGAAGGAGTGAGAAAGAGGGATGGAGAGATGGATGAGGGGAGAGAGAGAGTGTCACCCGACAGATGCCCGAGGCCAGGGCAGACTGATGGCGACACTGAGTGGCCACAGTGAGTGTGTGACACGGTGACAGTAATGGCGGGAGACTCTTTTCCCGATCTCTGTTCCTCCTCCCTCTGCCACCCCCTGCAGCTCCATCCTGGACTGGTCCTGTGGGGATCCAGGCCTGCCACCCCCTGCAGCTCCATCCTGGACTGGTCCTGTGGGGATCCAGGCCTGCCACCCCCTGCAGCTCCATCCTGGACTGGTCCTGTGGGGATCCAGGACCCTGGGAACGTGTCCCGCTCACATCTGGGTCAAAAGCTGCAAACCAACCGTCCCGATCCAGCAAACCCCCTCAGAATCGTAATGTTGGAGGCACGCCTGGGCCCCTCTCTCCCTCTCCCCTCTTCCCTGGGTCGAGGCGTGCCGAGAGAGAGGGAGCGAGTTGGCCCTGGCTCCCATAGACAGCAGGGCATTAGTGTGCTCTGTCCCAGATCCTAATGGCCCTGGCTCCGGCCCACAGAACCACTCACACAGCGCCTATAGGCATCCCGGACCCGGAGCCTGGACCCAACCTCTGCGCCCGCCCACTCCAAACAGCACCGGACGTTTTCTGACCTGTGCGTTTCTCTCTGTTGGATTGAGTGGTGTGTGTTTGTGTGTGTGTGCGTGGGTTAACTTGTAGGGTTGTCAGTCACCATACTAGAATGATCTAACTCCGATACTGATACCCAGGAGAATATCAATACTCTCGATAGCATTTTTGATACCATGCGGGGGGGTAAATGACAACACATCAAGAGGCATAAAAATAAACCAAGACAGATGGACGAACAGACGCACGCTTCTCCATAATCTAGGCCCGATAAAACTCATTAAAAACTTTGCACTAAATTACATCAGAACACTTTTAGCTCGTTGAAGCAGCAGAGATCCACCAATGACAGGGAGGGAAAGACAACGACCAGTAGTACGTTTGACTTCTCATGAAGAGAAAGCACTGCTGACATTGATACTGTTGCAAATTAGTAATTGTATCCG